>NC_060120.1:571926102-572229132 GCF_021461395.2 Schistocerca americana
TGTTGCACCCCACACAGATCTACAACAACATGTATCATAGCTAATATAATCATCCCATCACAAACTCTTCTTGGATACTGGTCTGAATATGTTGTTGTTGTTACGGTCTTCAGTCCTGAGACTGGTTTGATGAGCTTTCCATGCTACTCTATCCTGTGCAAGATTCTTCATCTCCCAGTACCTACTGCAGCCTACATCCTTCTGAATCTGTTTAGTGTATTCATCTCTTGGTCTCCCTCTACGATTTTTACCCTCCACACTGCCCTCCAATACTAAATTGGTGGTCCCTTGATACCTCAGAACATGTCCTACCAACTGATCCCTTCTTCTGGTCAAGTTGTGCCACAAACTTCTCTTCTCCCCAATCCTATTCAATACTTCCTCATTAGTTATGTGATCTACCCATCTAATCTTCAGCATTCTTCTGTAGCACCACATTTCGAAAGCTTCTATTCTCTTCTTGTCCAAACTATTTATCGTCCATGTTTCACTTCCATACATGACTACACTCCATACAAATACTTTCAGAAATGACTTCCTGACACTTAAATCTATACTCGATGTTAACAAATTTCTCTTCTTCAGAAACGCTTTCCTTGCCATTGCCAGTTTACATTTTATATCCTCTCTACTTCGACCATCGTCAGTTATTTTGCTCCCCAAATAGCAAAACTCCTTTACTACTTTACGTGTCTCATTTCCTAATCTAATTCTCTCAGCATCACCCGACTTAATTCGACTACATCCCATTATCCTCATTTTGCTTTTGTTGATGTTCATCTTATACCCTCCTTTCAAGACACTATCCATTCCATTCAACTGCTCTTCCAAGTCCTTTGCTGACTCTGACAGAATTACAATGTCATCGGCGAACCTCAAAGTTTTTATTTCTTCTCCATGGATTTTAATACCTACTCCGAATTTTTCTTTTGTTTCCTTCACTGCTTGGTTTGAATATACCAGCAATAAAACCCACAGCAGTTGTATTTGACAAATCATTTACTAGTGCCCAAAGTCATATGTTGATTGGAGATGACATATTATGTACAATATTTCACTTTCATCTGCTGGGAGTGATATTTGGCTCTCAATTGAGATAGATCCCTTATATTTTTAACCTTATAAATAATTGTAATAAAATCAGCAATTTATTGAATCAATAATTTGACTTTGGTAAACACCCCCAAATTATAATATTTTACATCTCAGTAATAAGCTCCAAACGTAATATGGATGTGCTCTGCATTACAGTACTTATGCTACAGTAAAAACCAAAATGTTTTGGAAAAACTGGATATATTACAGTTTGATTACGCACACACTTGTGGGAGCTTTGAGATTTACCACAGGAAATGCTCTGCTGGTGGATGTCAAAGAAAAACCACTGCATATAAAGAAACTAATACTAGCAGGTAGATGTTTTTAGGACATTATAAGTGATAAAACTGCACTAAGCTATTACATATTTAGTGCAGCACACAAATACACCATGATATACTTATAGTACATAGCATGAAAATATTTTCTCTTTGATTAAACTAGTGTCAGTATTTGATCAACAGTATATAAACTCTCTGAAACTACTTCCAGTTAATTATATGAATAAACATAATACCTAGAAACCCAATATCAGTTCAAATTATACCATCTTCAATGATAAAACAGAAATTGAGAGTATCCCACTGGTAATCTACAACAGTTGTACTACACCTGTAAAACAAGAAAAATATATATTTCCACAATCTGTTTACAGGTGTACTACAGCATTTATAGCTGCAGCGAAAGAAATTTGTACCCAAAAAACACATATGCATAAGAAATTACTATTGCATACAATTCGCTTTTCAGAACCATAAATTAAACAACACTTCTGCTGTTTACACCATAAATATTGCTCAAAAACTAGAAAAATATTATAGGAGAGATGTAATAATAAACTTCCTGTGGTAAAAGGTCACTATAGTAAAGAACTTGACAAGAAAATTGATAATCTTGCCACGCAAACAGCCATAAACAATAACATTATTCACATAACACTCTCATGCCACAATTTTCTTAATATAATAAAGAACAAAACATATACAAAATGCCAAAACAGATGTACAGTAACAAGTATGTAGAGAGCTCAGATCTATAGATGCACTAGGAACATCATAATATCAATAAACATTATGCAGTGCAATCACGGCATTGTTTTGGTTCATCTTCATGAGTTGAACATAAACAGCATCAGGTTTCCTGGTTGTGACAGTAGTTCATTGGAAAATTTAAATCATGTGCTTCCTTCTTTAAGAATAAACCACATACATAAAAATTACTTTTTAACCTCAAACTGCTAAAATCATGTTACCCTACCAATGTAAAGCTAATTCTAACAGACTCCAGTTTGCTGATGTTTTCCCATATTCCATCTAGAAACTCATTTAACAACAAGTTAATACAATTACCATTATTTTTATCATTTAGCCAGTAAAACACATTGCTTCTGTGACTATATCACTCTACTATTGATGCAAAATATATTTTATATACTTTTTAAAAAATGCTGTTAACAGAAATTTGTTCAAGCTGGAGAGTTCTGTATGTGTATGTGGTGCTTAAAGTTTTGCATGCAGTGTGCTTTGTTTGAACTGTTACTTATTTGAGACAAAATTTGTTTATATTTTTAGTGTGATATTGTGACTGAACAAACTGAGCAAAATAAATACATAAAAATAATGCAAAAATTCAAACCATTTAAGAAAAAAGTCCAAAACCATAACAGAGTAAAAACGAACTGAAAAATAGGAGAAATGCCATCACAATTCAAAGATTTGTATTTTTTAAATTTAAAAATCTCTTTGAAACATACATTTGACAGTAATTTCAAAACTATAGTTGATATAATTCACATGAGACATTAATAAAATGTTACATTGCCTACTAGATATCTAAGTATAACCAGAAAGTCTATGGCTGATGAGTATGAAACAATGACAAAATAGAGATTGTTATTAGTGGCAAACAATATTCAGGCTTCCTCTTTTGTATTAATGAACATGAAAGGAGACACAATTGGACACAAATATAAATTAATTTTCTTTAAAAGCCATGCAGAATCTACATGCAACACTACAATGTGGAGGTAACCACATGTGGGATCAGGATATGTACAATAAGAAATTAGCATGACTCTAAGCTACATGGTGAACATTAAATTTGAGAAACATTTCTTTGGTATTGTACTGGCCTTGAATGGAATGGATTGTGGGTTATGGGAGTTTACAGTAATCCATCCAGGTCAAGAAATTTATCTACAGAAGTAACAAAAGCATCTCTTGAGAAAGCATGTGTATTTATAAGATGCTTAGAATCTTCATCAACAGTTTCTCTTGAGGAATGGGTACTGTGTTCATTTCTTTGAAGTAGTTCTTGCAAGCTCTGGTATTCTTGATCTAAATCACTTCTTGATTCTTTCACAGGAACATCTGTTATATTGCTAATATGTTCAGCAATATTATGGGCAGGAGCAGAAACTGATCTCTCTGTGGTATTATTAATATGTTCAGCAATATTATGAACAGGTACTGTTCTCTCAAGAAAAGCACTCATAACAAAATTATCCTCTGTAGTACTTAAGCTAACACCTTCTTCTTGTGCAACTAATTTCTTCATGGTCTCAATGTTCTTACACAGCTCTAAATAATCTGGAAGAGACTTGTATCCTGTCCATCTATTCACTCTTTTAGGCACTTTTAATTTTAAAGGTTGTCCTCTTACACTGCTCACACTTTTGTGTACATATATAACCATATCATCAAACTGTTTCATCAAATTGAAATTTTCATGACACTTTGTTTTAATTGGGACATCATTTTTCAAATTATATGGAAAACTAATATTAAAAAATTTAACAGCTGAAGAACTTCTCTTTATTGTTTCCTCTACAACTGTCATACCAATTTGAAAAATATTGTTATAAGTAGAACAGCTTTTATTTAGAGATGACAGTGCAGAAACAACTGCAATGTAGTCCACCTCTGAAACTGCCCTGTTGTACCAAACCAATGGATTCTGAAACAGAGTACAACAGCAACTTGAGATTGGTCAGCATCATTGTCAAAACATTTTTAATCAATTAAATCACAATCCGAAACATCTGTAGTGTAGATTCTACGTGTTGTTTCAAGGTATACTGGAAAATATTGAAGAATGTAACACAGACAAAAAAACAAATGCACTACAAGCAAAAATATTACATACACCAGGCAACAAAAAAAAGGGCAATATGGGATACAATGAGAGAGGACACTGATAGAGTCAGAGAACAGGAGTAGTACATAATTTTAAAAGTAAATGATACATTGGTAACAGTTGTGCTGTGTGCTATAAAACTTTATAACAAGTATTTTTTACCTGTTACTAGTATTGAAAAAAATGGAGTTTTCAGGCTCAGTTAATTCTGCCATAAAATAATTTAGAGCAGTCATTACACATAGCTTCAGTAACATGAAAGTGACTATTTCTGCAGCAGAAGAAGTAATATCCAGCACAAAATCTATAAATAGTGAAAAATGTCTAGTGGATAAGACAAAATATCAACAAAGGAAAATAAAAACTGTTCTTCTGGATTTAGTGAGATATTAAGTTACTTATGTAACCCATAGCTCATCACAACAATGCTTCCCATTTGGCTGAAACATGCCAAAATCAAGTTCCTATATAATAAAAGAGATAAAAGAACATCATCAAACTTCTGCCAAGTTCAATTATGTATGCATCCTCAAAAATTTTGTAAAAGTATAATTTGGATTCCTACAGGGTTCTGATGCTGAAAATATATACAGCAAGAATGTACTTAATTCATTAGATAATTAATTACAATCTAGTACTATTTTATGTGGTCTGTCAAAGGAGTTTGACTGCATAAGTTATTAAATGCTTTTAAGTTGATTAAAATACTATAGTATGATAGGAAATGCCATTCAATTGTTCAAAACATTCTCACTAACAGGAAACAACTGTGTCACTAGGAAAATTCACTGTACTATGGTATTAGAGCATCCTACTGGGGACTAATTATATCTGCTATTCCACAAGGTTCCATCTTAGGATCCTTACTTCTTCTTGTGTGAAATAAAGACCTTTCAGTCAATAACACTGCCATGTGCTAACTGTGTTCTGTTTGCAGATGAAGCAGATAAATAGCACAAAAAGTTTAGTTTTAAAAAACATGTTAATTAAATTTTCAAGGATATTAGTGAGCAGCTTCCATCTTATTCATTGTTGATAATATTTAGAAATATACATTATATGCACTTCATATCTTCGAATAAGCTTCTTCCCAGTTTATGACTTATATATAATGATAAGCAGATAAAGGAAATTGATGGTGTTAAATTCTGGAGACTACAACTAGACAATACATGGCTACAACAACCTAAGAATTATGTAGTGCAATATAGTATATACATATTTAATTGAATAGATAAAAACATCTACTTACCAAGCAGCGGCAGAACACACACATAAAAGACTGTTATGGTTGGCAAGCTTTTGGAGCCAGTGGCTTCTTCTTCAGGCAGAAGGGTTGAAGGGGAAGGAAGAAGGGTGAAAGAAAAGGACTGGAGAGGTCTAGGAAAAGGGGTAGATTTTGGGAAAGTCACCCAGAACCACAGGTCAAAGAAGACTTACCGTAGAGGATGAGAAGGAAACACTGATTGTTGGGGGCTGCATCAGATGAGATTTGAAAACCTGAGAGCTTAAAACATCATTCAACAGGATATTGCGAGTTGACAGTATATACCCACTGCCTATACCCTCAATTATGATGAATGGACATAGGCAGAGAGTATATACTGGCAACTAGCAATATCCAGTTTCTCAGAACTCTGCAGGTGAGAACTAGCACTACAACATGTCCTTTGTTCTCACCACCCACCTGCCCTTAATTTACGTTAATTTCTTCTGTCTCAACTTTTCTTCAGTGTAACTACTCTTTGCTTCACTCCCTTTTAGTTTTCTACTTCTTCCATTGTCTTTCCCGCCTATTTTTCATTGCCCCCTCCCACCCCCCTTATTTACAATGCAGTTAGCTTCTCACTCTTATTAACTTGTGCACGATGTTTTATTAGTAATCTCTGTCTTGTATATCACCCTGTCTTCCACCTTTAAGTTCTCAGTTTTTCAAATCTCATCTGATGCAGTCCCCAACTATCAGTCTTTCCTTCTCATCCCGTATGGTAAGTCCCCCCTAACCTGCGGTTCTGGGTGACTTTCCCAAAATCTACCCCTTTTCCTAGACCTCTCCAGTCCTTTTCCTTCACCCTTCTTCCTTCCCCTTCAACCCTTTCACCTGAAGAAGGAGCCCTGGCTCCAAAAGCTTGCCAACCACAACAGTCTATTATGTGTGTGTTCTGCCGCTGCGTGGTGAGCACATTTTTTATCTACCCAGTTAAATAATTTGAATATAATAGAGGGAAACATTCCACATGGGAAAAATATATCTAAAGATTCTGTAACTTACCAAACGAAAGCATTGGTACGTTGATAGAAACAATAACAAATACAAACACACACACAAATTTCGAGCTTTCACAATCCACGGTTGCTTCATCAGGAAAGAGGGAAGGAGAGGGAAAGACGAAAGGATGTGGGTTTTAAGGGAGAGGGTAAGGAGTCATTCCAATCCCAGGAGCGGAAAGACTTACCTTGGGGGGGAAAAGGGACAGGTATACACTCACACACTCACACACACACACATATCCATCCGCACATAACAGACACATAATTTCATCAATAATTAATTTTGTTGTTGTTATAGTATACACACATTTATATGTTTGTGAAAAGTTTGATGTTAACTTTTAAATGATTTATATTTCAAGTTTTTTACTTATTCCACATGCTTGAGGACCAGTTCAGTTAGGATCAAAGGAAGGAAGATTTGCATGTTGTAAAGTTATTGTTTTTAAGTGCCTCATGCAAAATGTTTTCTCTGTAGTTCATTTGTGAAATAAAATTTTCAATAACCAAGGTGACATTTTCAATGTATAAACTGCAAGCAATGTACATTTTTTTCTCTCAAACACAGAAACATAATGACCATTTTTCTTCAAAATGAGATTATACTAGAGTCAATTTACAATGACTGTTCCAAAACTACTTGTATTCTGATTAATAAAACAAAATTACTAGGTGTTTGGCAACATCTGATTGAACATAGCTATAGCTTGCCAGTGACTGATGTTAAATAAATGTTTAGTAATGATTATTGCTGGTTGTTGACACATCAAAGGTGGCTTACCAATGTCTGATTGTGGTACTATACCGAATGTCCATTTAAAGATTTGTGAAAGAAATTTTTTACATAATGTTGAAATACAGGTTTTTACAAAAGACAGGAATTGTTTGCAATACTAATTTATATTTGGCAATGAAGTTATTGTGTTTCATATTTGGCTTTGTGTCCATTAAACTACTGCTATTTTTAAAAGTAAATTTTTAGGTATGCAAAACTCATCATGTTTTCTCAGTAATACCAAATATTTTATGTACACAGAAATCAGGAATACAAAATGACAGTAATGGATTTTTAAAGGTCTACATTTTAAATTCCAAAAATCTTTGTGCCTTCAGATCACAATATTTGTGAAGAGTAATATTTCCTGAACTACTGAACATTGAAGGAAGATAAAATATTTTTAACAAGAAGAAAAACAAGGATTTATGCTGAGGTATGTCAGTCTTGAAAAAACATTTAGTAGTGGAGTCAGATTTTATAAGTGCACATGATTTTACTGTTCCAGTATATTAAATTTTGAAGATTTCCTCAAGAAAAATATTTATATACAGAATATTTAAAACATTATAATCAACCAAATGTGAATTATTCTTTGAACGTTAATGACTAAAATATAAATCATGTAACAGAATTTTAAGATTTCATGCAAATATGGTTTTTGGATTAGATAAGAAAAACGAAAAGAAAAAAAATAGTATTTATGTTAGAGCAAGTGGAATTATCCGATCTGGTTGTTTCAACATCTCTTCCTTTTAAGTATGTATTTCTTGTTTATATGACATGTTCTACATCCCTGAGGTCCCCTTCAATATGGATTTCAGGAACATGAATTACGTACATTGTGGCGTCTTCAGACAATAAGAAAAATGTAAGCAAGACTATGTGAGCATTGAATTTATAGCATCTTTTGTAAAGTGTGTGTTATCTTTGTACCTTTGTTCTTTGACAGTCAGGTTTGGTTCTATGTTTGTGTTGCTCTGTGGAGTCTATACATGTGTTCAGTTAATGTGTATTAGTTGTAAGAATAAAGTGTACAGTTCATCACATCCAGTATACATCCTTTTATTGAAGAGGAAATCATAAATTTCCCACAATGGTGACCCAGAACTGTAAGATTATTTTATACAAGTGTATAGCTACAAACCGTTCGCAACATGGCTTCCACCAACTGCTCTTCTGTAAAAGAAGAAACTCAGACTCAACAGCAAGATTCTACTACAACATCTGCAATGACTGCAAGCAACAGAAATCACATTGCCAATAGGAACATCAAGATTACTCCTTTTGGCCTACAAGTGCTTAATTGTTGTTAATGGATGTGGAAGCCACCTTCTGTTTCCACGGCATTATGTTGGGCATGGAACAATTCACCATAGTTACTGCATAATTTGACTTAAGTGTTAGTGGACAACTAGCATACATATTCCATCAAAAGTCTTTTGCAGTTCTAAAGGAAACAAGTTTGCATCATTTTGTGCTGCTGCCACAATCACAGCTCCATAAGATCATTGATGGTAAGGCAAATGTCAGTGGTTCTCCCTCCCAAGTGCTCCATTCACTGTGTGTGCTGGCTGGACAGGTCCTACTGTCGGAACAATCTCTCAACCGTTATGGCTCCATTGTTTACTTCTGCATGTAGGGCTATTTTATTAGCCTTCACAGATCTTTCCAATAGATGAACTTGGACACAGAGCTGATGCTATTGCTACTGCTTGTACAGATGTTTCCACCGCTGTTACTGGGTTACAGGGGAGTTGTCAATTGATGACAGCACAAATCTTGGAGGTCCAAGCTCTCTGCAAGGAGGAACAGAGTTCCATCATGCTGTTGCATAAGGCCAATGCTTCATTGTATTGGCTGATCTCCACTATTTCCAAACAACTGAGAGTGGCCTCCAAACAGCTACATGACCTCCACTGTATGGCCCCTACATGAGACAAGTGTGTTGCTGATACACCCCCTCTTCCAGCGAACAGTGTGATAGTTGACAATGACCTTGGCCTCTGGCTGCTTTGGGAATTTCTGGTGCTTACAGACCCAGACTTGGCTATGTGTAACTGCTGCCATTTAACTAAACATTTCATTCCCACTACCCTTGTCATCCTGTCGCTGCAAAGCCAAGATGCCTGCTCCAAATAAGCTGCCTTCAGGTCAGTCAGAATTTAATAAGATTCTTTCCAATGGTTTCGTGGTTCAATCTCACAGTGCATGGAGTTTGCTACTATACATAGCAAAAAAAGAGGAATAGTTCCTGGCATTTGTGTGGTGATTACAGAGGGTTAAATGCCCGTACCATCCTGGTTGGATACCCTGTGCCAAACAGAGCTCATTCAACAGCAATGTGGTTGACATGTGCCCTCAGTGTTGCCAACTGCACCAAAGCTATTTTTCAGAGTCCAATGGCCAAGTAGGACAAACATAAAACTACCAATTACAACATCATTCAGACTTTTTGAACACAACACTATGTCTTTTGGTTTACATAATGCCACACAAACTTGGCAGCACTTTATGTATGAGGTCCTCCATGGGTTGCTGTTCACCTTTTGCGGTATGGATGATATTTTGATCTACTTGAAGAGCCATGATGAGCACCACCAACATTTTCATCAAGTGTTCAAGAGGTTACAGAATTTAAGTTTTGTAATAAATATAGAGAAATACACATTTGCCAGACAACAGGTTCAGTTTCTTGGATACATGGTCTCACATGCTGGTATTATGCTGCTGCCTGAAAAGGTGAATGACATTATGTAGCTGTCACCCATCTTCAAAGGTCTCCAGTATGTCCTACAAACATCATTTGCCTCACTTGGACGCCCTTCAAAATGTTATTAACCTCTTACTAACTAGCAAAAACTCATCAGGCAAACAACACATCCTGTGGACTTCCACAAGCTTAACTGGTTTCAACTCCATGAAGAATGCACTTGCTAACGCCACATTGCTCATACATGCAGTTGCGATGGCAGCCATTTCTTCAATGGTTGACACAAGCCAGATTGCCATGTTTTGCAGCAATGTGTTTAATCTTCCTGGCAACCTCTGGCATTTTTCTCAAAAGGTCTGTCACCACAACAGCAATGTTGGACTGCTTTTGATATGGAGCTGTCAGCTATCTACTTGGCCATCAAGCATTTCCGGGTGTGGCTTGAGGGACACTTTTTTTGCTGTGTTCATGAATCACAAGCCCCTTACATCAATGTTCCACTAAGTCATACAGTTCAGCTCCCTGTGTCAGCGTCAGCAGGCAGATTTCATTGCACAATTTACCACTGACATCTGACACATCTCTGGCCAGGACAACGTCACCACCAACGATTGCATTGATTGCAGCTATAGACTGGACTGGGATGCCTTGGCTGCTGATCAAGATCCAGATCCCTCCCTTCGTCAGTGTCACCATGATCCATAATCAAATGATTTTGGTCTTGAACTCCTTTCTCTGCAAGGTACTCACAGAAATGTATGGTTGCAAAAATGTTCACCCCCTTATTCTGGCTAAATGGCACCACTTCATTTTTTACATTTTTCACAACTTGTCTCACCCAGGTATCATGGATAGCACTAAATTAGTGACTGATAAGGTCATCTAGGCTGTGTTGCAAAGGGATTGTTGGCAGTGGTTGACACAAATGTCAGTCTTCAAAAACTGCTTGCCATGTTTCTGTTCCTCTCTCTTCTTTGCCTTCCCCTTCAGGAAGATTTTCACACATCCACTTGGATATTGTCGGCCTCCTTCCCCCCCTCTTATGGTTTCTGCTACCTAGTGACAATAATAGATTCATAAGGTGGCCTGAGGCTTTTCTGGTCACAAACATTTCTGCTCCCTCCATTTCCCAGACCCTGCTTACTTCTTGGTTTCATGATTTGGCACCCCTCAGATTATTGGTACTGACAAAGGTAGTCAATTTGGTTGCCTTTTGTTTGACAAGATTATGCATGTGTATGAGTGTGGTCACATTGGTACTATGAGCTACCACCTCACCAGTAATGGGATAGTAGGGCACCTTCACCATGCTTTAAAGATGGCCTTGACATGCAATTATGTTTCTTGGCTTCACACCTTAACTGTGGTTCTTTAAGACCTTCACACTCCTGTAAAAAGAGGGTATCAGTTGCTCTATGGTCCAGCTTGTCTACGAAGAGTTGCTGAGGGTCCCGGGTGAATTTTTCCCCCACCCCTCTTCCTGACCTTCATGTTGGAGACTTTGGACTCTTTTACAGTTGCTGAAGAAAACAAGAATAAATCTACATCATGGAGGTACAAATACTGACCAGGTTTGTTTTAATGACCACATTAATTCATGCCACACTTTGTTTTGAGCTGATTACATGGAACTGATTACATGTTAACTGATTGGCGCTGGTGCTGCATGAATACTTCAAGCAAAACTGAGCATACAACAGTGGCTCCATATGGGCTTTATATAGGTTTTGCTACAATGTTCTAATTGTTAAAAACAGAATTTAAAGAATTAAAAATAATATTGATAGATAACAGTACATTAAACAACAGTGAATAAATTATAAAATAAAATTACATTATATAATGTATGGAATTCATTATATAGCAGTCTCATTCAGAATAAAAATAGTCAGATATGTAATTATAACAATACATATTACATTTTATTGGATTATTCATAAAATACAGAATATAAATTGTTCCTTGCATGTTCCTTGTGCTGGAGCATGCCTTCGCCAGCACACCGGTCAACACTACAAAACATTGTAAACCAGGCACTGAACTAAACATGCCTATGACAAGAGAAGACCAAACATGCTCTCAGGACACATGCTGATAATGTCCCCTGGGCAGCATTGCATATAGGCCACCGCCACTGACCGACCTGTCAATAACTTGATCTCAGTACCTAAGTATGTCACATCGGGACTCAGTTTGTGTTCCATCTCAATACATCACATTGTGCTCTTGTCTCCCACAGTGATAGTCATCACCTCACACCTTAGGGAATGTTAGCCACTGCTTATAGTTGTGATATGGACATGGACAAGATTCAAGAATTAGTACATGTTATTCGATTGCTGTTAACCACAGAACTTCAGATTGGACATTATGGAAGTTAAGTACTCCATTTGGTTCCTGTAATAAAGTGTATTTTAACCACATGTACATCTTGAGTTGTAATGCGAGGAAACTGACCACCCACCTATAATAGCACCCTCTCCCCTTCCAACCAGGAGCCGCAAAACATTACACGAGAGCACAACCACAACAAATGGCAATGAGTTAGATCAACAAGTTTAGTTGCTTTTCAAGTGTTCGAGGTTGCTGCAGGAGAACTGTTGTTACACTGATTCTATTTGTTCATTTGTTCTTTTGTTGCATGTATTAAAGGAGGGGAGCTGCAGAACTAATCTATTACTATTTTTAAAGGCTTTTCACATTACTTTTCTATTTGTCTTTTCATATTTTGCTGTAATTTGTTGGCGTTAGAATGGCTACATTGCCCCCTGCTCTGGAAATAAATCAGATTTTTCAGTTTCAGAACCAGTAGATCACCACATTGCTGTCTACTGTACAGCAATTGCTTGCTGCACAAGCTGTGTTAGCTGCCCAACCATCCAACCAACCGATTCAACAAGTGCCACCAAACAACATCCCACCATTTCAGCATTTCAATGAAAAAGAAGAGGAACAGCTTGAATATCTCATCCAGCTCCAGGCCCACTGTCAAGTCCATTGAATTCAAGGTACTGTGAAATCTCATTATTTCCTGTCTATTGCAGGAACCCCTGTGTTTTGCTTAATTCAAAGGCTCTTCCCTACATTATCTCCAGACACACTCCCCTATGATGAAGTAGTGAGTGCATTAAGTCAGTATTACGAACAACAGATTCAGGTCATGGCAGCCAGATGTTTTGCCTTAAGAAAAAGCCAGAAGAGATGTACCATCAGTTGTATACTGATTACATTGTCCCACTATTTTTGAAGTGTAAATTAAAATGTGGTTGTAGCAACTTTTAAAGTGACTCGATGATCCGTGATGTGATCACATACAATGTCCCTGACAGCAGAATTAGGGAACAGATTCTCAAGTACTCAGATCCTTTGCTGCATCAAGTGTTGCAAATATTAGAACAAATTGATTCCAGCGCCACAGCTGCCAATACATTTGATCAGGTCCTGATTTGTCGGCTCGAGTCGCATCTCGCCTGCGACTGCCCTATTCAGCTGCCAGAAGGAGCACACACACAGATGCGCAGACAGCCTAGTAAACAAGCAGCCAGGCCTGTAAATCTAGTGAAGTCTTGTCATCACTGTTTTGCTCACTATAAGTGGCAAGATTCCTTGTCATGCAACATGACATTACTCATGTGAAAAGAAAGGTCATGTCCAGGCAGTTTGCTTGCAATGGCAAAAGAATGCCAATGCTGTCCTCTCTCACAACAACAGGTCTCATGCTTATTCTGTGTGTGCAGTGTTTTCAAAACCAACTACAGTTTCTAGCAGTAATCCAAGTAAGGTTGTGCCCTCATCTCACCCCAGTGGAGTGCGATGCCATTCCAACAAACTATTTGTAACATTACAAGTTTTTGGCCATCGCGTTGACTTCCAATTGGACACATGTGCTTCTGTAGCTTTGCTTAATCATGGTACATACAAACAGTTAGGTTCCCTACACCTATCAAAATCTAGCATGCACCTCAATGCATACAACAGACAGGAAATCCCAGTACTTGGACAGTGTAGTTTGCACGCCACTTGCAAATCACAGTAGGGCAGTGAAATTTACTGTGTTGCAATCAAGAGACAGTGAAACCATTTTTGGCTTAGATTCATTTGACTTGTTTGGCTGCATCGAAGACAATGTAGTCTCAGTGAGTGCTTTTAATCCAAAAGACAGTGCAGCTAGATTGTTTAAGGAATTTCCTGAACTCTTTTCTTGTGGACTTGGAAAAGCTAATAATTTTGTAGTGCACATTACCCCGAAAAACAATACACAGCTTAAGTTTTTACAGGCTCAGCCCATTCCCATTGCTTTACAAGACAAAGTACCCAGTGAATTAAAAGAATTGCAATACAATTGTGTGATTGCTCCATCACAAGCAATGACTGGGCAAGTCCATCGGTTTTGATGCCCAAGCCTTCTGATCAAATTCACATTGACTTGGCAAAACTACAGTCAGTCCACAGCCAATAATTGACACTTATCTGTTGCCTCACCCTGAGGAACTTATGGACAGGCTTGGCGCAGGCCATTACTTTTCTAAGACAGATTTGCATGATGCTTATTTGCAGATACCACTAGATAAAGACTCACAGAAAGTGTTTGTTATTAAGACACACTTAGACCTGTTCAAGTATTTGCGTTTGCTCTTTGGCAGTGCCTCCACACCCACCATTTTTTATGTTACTTGGTACAGCTGACTACTCAAGTGCTGTTCTGTTCGAACTACCTGGGCAATATTCTCATCTCAGGTCATACGCCAGAGGAGTACATTGCCAATTTGCGTACTCTTTGCTGAGTGTTGTCAAATGCAGGACTCAAATGTCATCTCGAAAAGCGTTACTTTATTCAGACAGAACTACAATACTTAGGTCATGTGATCAACAGTCAGGGTGAGTACTACCCTCAAATCTCATTTACTTGCAATTCATGACGTGGCTGTTCCTCACAATGTATCTGAACTGCAGTCAGTGAGTGCTAGGCAAGTTGGCATACCATACTACGTACCTTTCATTATGAATGCTTCACATATCATAGCTCCATTGCAACACTTACATCAGAAAAATGTGCCTTTTGTGTGGACCAAAGAGTGTCACAATGCATTTCAGAAACTGAAAAATGCCTTGCTCAGTGACAGATGTTTAGTACACTTTGATCCTGCCAAACCAGTGATTTTGCAAGTAGATGCTTGCTCTTATGGAATCAGTGCTGTGCTTTTGCACTGAATTGGTGTCAAAGACAGATCTGTTGCTTTTGCCTCAAAGTTATTAACTAAAACTCATTGCAATTATTCACAAACTGAAAAAGAAACTCCTGTTATTGTATATCGTGCGACAAAATTCCATCACTATCTGTATGGTCACAAGTTCTATTTAGTGACAGATCACAAGCCTTTGCAGTCCTTGTTTCACCCATCAGAGCCGGTTCCTTCACATATTGCTCAAAAATTGCAACAGTGGGCTTTGCTTCTCCCCCAGAATCAGTACGAACTGGTGTACAGATCTATAGCACAGCATTGTTTCCGATCAGCCCCGACTCTGATTTTGATTCCTCTGATGCATCTTGTTGCCAGATTGACATGCAGGCCTCTGAATTGCTGCAATCTTTTCCACTGAATTACAGAAAAACTGCACAGGGCATGGAAGGGGACCGTAATCTGATGATTCTGTTACACTACATTCACATGTCTTGGCCTTGCTCATTGAACAGTATTCAGAACTCAGTAGTGTGCCGATACTTTGCTCATCGGCATAACCTTTCAGTACAACAAGGTGTGCTCTTAGTACACTCTTGACAGTGGACAATCACATGTGCTCGTTCTCACAATGTTGCAAAAGGATGTGTTACAGCTGTTTCACCAAGGACACTGGGGAACTGTTCACACTAAACAGTTAGTGCGCTGGCACTGTACTTGGCAGGGCATGGACACCTACACTGAACAGATGATGGCACAGTGCCGTGCATGCACGGAAAACCAGTCTGCTCCATCACAGACATTCTCAGCTTGGCTTAAGACTCAATACCCACGGCAACAAGTGCACATAGACTTTGCAGGACCATTTTGGAACACTCGTTGGCTCATAGTGGTAGACTCTTTTAGCAAGTTTCCATTTGCAGTGCCTATGAAGTCTATCATATCACATAACATTAAGCAAGTGTTGTTCTCAATTTTTTGCATTTGAAGGATTGCCTGAAGTTATTGTTATGGAAATAGACCTCAGTTCACATCAATTACTTTGAACAGTTTTGTGAATGAAATGGCTTTCACCATCTAACAAGCGCTCTGTTTCACCTCAGTCCAATGGAGAAGCAGAATGCTTTGTACACACTTTCAAACAACAGATGGTAAGCTTCACACCTTTCACACATGGGAACAGGCACTGCAACTCTTTCTCACCTCCTATCACTCCCACTCATGTGTCGGATCATCACTGGTGGACCTTCTGCATGGCCGCTGTCATCAAACGCTGCCTCACTTGCTGCACCCACCATGGCATCCAGCATTGCCGATGGTCCACAAGTATCGCTTTGCACCAGGTTCTCTATAGGGTTTTTGGCCAACGTCAGTGATGGGAATGGGGAGAGATCTAGAAACACACTGGCACAAATATGTATCTAACTGCAGGTCCTGATGGTTCGTAGTACCATCACCAGAATCAAATTTGCATTTGTTGTTTGCCACATGATTCTGCTGTTCTTCTTTCTCAGATTCAGAACCTCTAGGGGCCACCCATCCTTCACAGCCGTGCACTGGTGCCATCATGAAACCGCAGAACAAGTCAGTGGCTGTCTTACCCTCATCTCTGCTGTTGCTACTACCTGAATCAATGGACTTGCATGTGCCATTGTTGTCATTGTCCCAGGAGATGCCCTCAGGACTGAATGTGTATCCTGAGCAGTGTTTTTTGGAGGATGCTCCTCTGCTCTCACAAGCCAGATGGCGGGGTACAGCCAGGAGTACACCATCCTCCACAAGTACGGCTCCCAGCTCATCACTACATCCAGCTTCCTGCATCCCCTCCCTCCCCCCGCCCAGCCATTGTCATTCACATCTCCAGTACATCACAATGGTGCAGCATTTTGAGGGGGAAGAATGTGCTGGTGAACACCTTCACCAGCATACTAGTCAGCAATAACAAAAATTGTATAACAGGCACTAAACTAAGCATACCTATGACAAGAGAAGACCAAGACATGTCCCCAGGCTACATGCTGATAACACCCTGGGCCGCATGCACATAGGCTGCCACTGCCAACCGAGCTGTCTTAATATCTCAATATCTTAAACTCAGAATCTCAGTACGCCACTTCAGGACTCAGTCTGCATTGCATCTGAATAGTGCTCTAGTTTTCCACAGTGATAATCATCACCTTGCACCTTAGCTAGCAGTGAGGAAATGTTAGTCATTGTATGCAGTTGTGATATGGACACGGACAAGATTCAAGAATTAGTACAGGTTATTTGATTGCTGTTAACCAACTTCAGATTGGACATCACTGAAGTTAAGTACTCCATCTGGTTCCTGTAATGAAGTATATTTTAACCACATGTGCATTTTGTGTTGTAGCGGTTGTAGTGAGAGGAAACCGGCCACCACCTATCATACCACCCTCTCCTCATCCAGCCAGGAACCACAAAACGTTATGAGAGGGCACAATTACAACATTCCTAGTTGGGATGAGTTGGTTTACTTTCATAAGCAGCTTTAAATCACCCTGACTACTGTCAAACGACTGACAGCTCCTGCAAATTGGTGTGTTGTAAGAGCTCCTGAGAGTCATGTACCTGTGATACCTATATGGAGATATCTAATGTACTATCCTCTGCCATGGATCCTGTCTCCTCTGCAGGAAGTACAGGGTCAGTCATTCCTGTCCTCTTGACTGTGAGAGGCATGCCAATCGTTGATCTAGGTGTCCTGCACAAGGTGGACAGGGACCAGGGAGGACTCAGGGTGTTGTACCGATCCCCCTAACAAACAAGTCTGTGGTGCTGTCTTTCAGTTAAACTGAAACTTACCCAGTGGGACTCACTTCAAGTGTTTTAGCGGTCTATTAATCATCGGCAGTTTAAACATATGATAAATGATGGTATCTCTTAGGGAAATGACAGAAAAGTGCACCAGGTGCACTCAGTGTGTATGCCTGGGGGCCTCATTTGACATGTTGAAGAGGTTATTCCAGCAATCAATAAGGGAACAAACTGAAACCAACTGCAGATTGTGGCACACACTGGAACAAATGGTGCCTGTCGTTTGGGGTCTGAGGTCATTCTTGTGTCATTCCAGTGACTGGCAGAGAAGGTTCAGAAGACCAGCCTTGATCATGGAGTTTCAACAAAGCTCATAATTTGCAGCATTGTCTCCAGAACTGATCATGGGCATTTGGATATGAGTTGAGTAGAAAGACTGAACCAGAGACTTTGAAAGTTCTGTGACAAGCTAGACTGTGACTTTGTGGGCTTGTGCCATAAGGTTTGAGAATAGCTGAAGGATCCCCCTAAATGGGGCACCAGGGGTGGGTATAAAATGATAATTGGATCCTTCTATCCCCCACCAGTCTCATCTCCTGATGTAACCAAAAACTTCAGAGAAAACTTCAGTTCACTTGAACGTAAGTTCTCCAATCACACTACAACCGTTGGTGAAGACTTTAAATCATCCAACAATTAATTGGGAAAATTACAATTCTGTTAGTTGTGGTCATGATAAGACATCCTCTGAAACTTTACTAAATGCTTTCTCTGGAAACTATCTTGAACAGATAGTTAAGAACCCTATTCATGGTAGAAATATATAGGATCTAATGTCAACAAATGGACCTGACCTCTTTGAGGATCCCCACATCGAAACTGGTGTCAGTGACCATGACACGGTTGTGCAACAATGATTACCAAAGTACAAAGGAGAACTGAAACAAGCAGAAAGATATACATCTTTATCGGACTAGATAAAAAATCAGTAACATCATATCTCAATGAGGAACTTGAAACTTTCAGCATAGGTCAAGAGCATGAAGAGGAACTCTGCCTCAAGTTTAAGAAAACAGTTGACCATGCACTGATAGGTATGCACCCAGTAGAACAGTTCATAATGGGAGGTATCCTCCATGATATACAGTCACTGTAAGGAAACTTCAAAAGAAGCAGAGATTACTATATAATAGGTGTAAAACAGAGCATAGGGCTATAGATAGGGAGATGCTGAAAGAAATTCATTTGGCTGTCAAGAGAGCAATGCATAATGCCTTCAATGACTGCCATAGCAGAATACTGTCAAATGCCATTTCACAAAAATCTCAAAAAAATTCTGGTCATATATAAAGAGGGAGCAAAGTTAGTGTCCAGTCCCTAGTGAATGAGACAGGAACTGAAATTGAGGGCAGCAAAGTAAAAGCTGAAATGTTTAACCCAGTTTTCAAATGTTCCTTTACAAATGAAAACCCATGAGAACTGCCCCAATTTAATCCTTGTACCACTGAAAAACTGAATGAAATAAGTATTAGTGTCAATGGTGTTGATAAATAATTGAAATCATTAAAACTGAAGAAAGCTCCAGGTTCTGATGGAATCCCTGTCAGATTCTAAAATGAATTTGCAGCTGAGTTAGCCTCTGTTCTCACTATAATCTATCATACATCCCTCAAACAAAAAACTGGGGCCAATTCTTGGAAAAAGGCACAGATCATCTGCAAGAAGGGTAGCAGAATGAATTCACAAAACTACCATGCAATATCCTCGACATCGTTTTGTTGTAAAATCTTAGAACATATTCTGAGCTCAAACATAATGAGATATCTTGAACAGAATGACCTCCTCAAAGCCAATAGCACATCAATCATGTGAAACCTAACTTACACTTTTTTCACTTGACATGCTGAATGCTTTGGATCAAGGCAACCAGGTAGATGCATTGTTTCTTGATTTCTAAAAAGCAAATTTCTCAGTGCTATACCTACGCTCATTGTCACAGGTATGGTCATATAGGGTATCAAGTGAAATTTATGACTAGATTGAGGACTTTTTGGTAGCAAGGACACAGCTTGTTATCTTGGATGGAGAGTCAATGTCAGATGTAGAGGTAACTTCGAGTATGCCCCAGGGAAGTGTGTTGGGACCCTTGCTGTTCATGTTGTATATTGATGATCTTGGAGACAGTATTAATCGTAAAATGAGGCTTTTGCTGATGATGCAGTTATCTATATTGAAGTATTATCTGAGAGAAGACGCGTAAATATTCAGTCAGATCTTGATAAGATTTCAAAATGGTGCAGAGATTTGCAACTTGCTCTGAACATTCAGAAATGTAAAACTGTGCACATCACAGAATGAAAAAAACATAGTATCCTATTACAACAATACCAATGAGTCACTGTTGGAATCAGCCAACTCATACAAACCTGGAGTTAACACTTTGTAGAGATGTGAAATGGAATGATCACATAGGTTCACTCATGGATAAAGCAAGTGATAGACTTCAGTTTATTGGTAGAACACTGACGAAGTGCAATCAGTCTATAAAAGAGATTTCACACAAATCACTCATGTGACCCATCCTAGAATACTGATCAAGTCTATGAGGCCCATAAGAGATAGGACTAAAAGGGGATACTGAATGTATACAGAGAAGGGCAGCATGAATGATCACAGGTTTGTTTAATCAATGGGAGAGTGCCACAGAGATACCAAAGGAACTAAAATGGTAGACTCTTGAAGACAGATGTAAACTATCCCAAGAAACTCTGTTAACAAAGTTTCAATAACCAGCTTTAAGTGATTACTCTAGGGATGTACTACAACCCTCTACATATCACTTGCTCAGGGACTGTGTGGATAAGATTATAATAATTACTGCTCACACAGAGACATTGAAACAATCATTCTTCCTGCACTCCATCTGTGAATGGAACAGCAAGAAACCCTAATAACTGGTACAATGGGATATACCCTCTGCCATGCAACTCACAGTGGTTTGCAAAGTATAGATGAAGATGTAGATGTAGACGAAGACGTTTCCTATCTTTAATAAAAATGTACTTCATTTTAGTAAAACAATTTTTTTTTCAAAATTGAGTTGGGCACACAGGATATGTTTAGCAATTTCATGGTTACCCTTGTATTGCAATTAGATTTTCTTCTTTTTTTAATTGCATTAGTTTTAAACTATACAGGATGAAGAGAATTTCATGCACTCGGACTTCGCAGGGTGATTCCTCACATACTAGCAATACAAATATGTCTCTCATAAAATTTCATCCTGCACATATTTCTGGTGGTAAATGGATGTTAAAGACAGACAATTTGGCAACACTGTAATCACATACATGGTAACTATATCTGTTAGCAAATTGCAGCAGCACTGTGCAGCTGGTGCAATGGATAGTGTTTTGGGTGACCATGCAGGAGGTTGAGTGTTTGACTCTGGGTCATGGCATATTTGATTTTATTTTTCAGGTTCATTCTGCCATATAATCCTTTAGTATATACCATTTATCAAGCCACCTGTATCTGACATTTATATAGTGCAGTGTTTTGTAATGCTGAAGATAATGAAAATGTGATCAGGCACAGTTGAAACTAATAGAATAGCTACAAAAACAATATAAGTTTGGAGATGCTAATGATGACTGCACGGTTAAATAACTTAACATCTACTAGTTACTTATACTACATGTGGTATGTCTGCTCATATATAACACACACTAGCAACCAGTGACAATAATAATTTCCATATTAATGACCACATGACATTTACAAATGAATATGTTGTCCTCAAAGCAGATGCCCAAAGCAACCCCTACTGCATGTCAAAACATTGTGCAGTCTGCTGGATCATACAGCTCTGGACTCATCGCAACATGGCTGCATCCACAGATACAAGAGCAGCACAAACATGCATTGTCAGTTCTTCCACGTGCCAGTGAAGTAGAACACACAGGAAGAAATCCAGGTGATTTAGGTCAGATGAACAAGGAGGCCATACAACTGGACCACCCCATCCAAGCCATTTTCCTGGAAATGTTCTGTCTAAATACTGTCACACATTAATTCCAAAGTGTGGAGGTGCACCATCATGTTGGAAGAACCTCTGCCAAACATGAAGTTGTACATCTTCCAGTGCATTGGGCAAACAGCTTGAGTGGAATGCACAATCAGTCAACCGGTCAGGCAATGAGCAGGGACCCAAATTCCCATCTTCCAATTTCCACCCCAGAGGTTAATGCCAAAGTGAACTTTACAGTTATGGGTGACGTGCGGGTTAATGTCACATCAATGGTGGGCATTGTGCACACTGAAGACACTATCACAAGTGAATGCTGCTTCTTCTGACTATATTGTACTGTTTATGAAGTTGTGGTTGGCTTCCTATTGTTGCTGGAACCATTCACAAAATTGCAACCACAGACAACATCTACGGGATGCAGGTGTTGTGTTAAAGAAAAATGATAGGAGTGCAGCCCATGCTCGTACAGCACATCAACGACCATGTGTTGTGAGACACCAAGCTGCCTTGCTATGCTAAATGTACTCTGCTGGGATTCTTTGTGTATGACTTCCAGAATAGCTTCCTCAGAAGCTGGAGTACGGCGAGTCTGTGGAGGACCTCCGTCATGCAATGGTGGAAGAAGAGAGCCTGTCTCTTGAAGGTGAAGCTCCAGATGATGAAACACATTTTTATCTGGATGATGTCAACCAGAATAGCAAGCAGAAAAATCATGAGCAGAAACACCAGCCCAGTTATCAAATGCACCAAGGACTAGAAGCATATTCACATATTCGTCATTTGTGCATGTCATACATCTGCCACACTGTTTTAGGATTACAGAAGAAGAAACTACGATATGTGTGTGTGGATGTACATGGAGTCTGTCACAGGTGCATTACTCCATTACCAGCTAGTCCGTGTCTGGTGAACAGCACATGCAGTATAAACTTGTCATTAGTCACAGCAGGCTGTTCCACCTAACATGTATCACCTCTCTTACAGCTTTTGTTCTGCGTGACTCATATTGACACTGCTAATTGTGTAACAGTCATTTAAGAATTATTCTTTTTTCCTAATAGTAATGGACATCATGTTTCCACATTTCCATCATCATCATCAACAACAACAACAACAACAATAATAATAATAAGGCATCTGCTCCACATGTCAGTGGCTGCCTCAACCAACCTCCTGATCTGGAAAGTCAGGTTGTACTTGGCAGCATGTCATATATCTAACTACTAAACATCATGATGGTACAACAAGAAAAATCTCATTACCCCGGGCCCCAGTCAATAGACTGTGACCGTCATGAGCATCGGATTTCAGGGGCTCACAGACATCATGAGAAGAATCGGAGCTTCTCAAACTCCCTCACGACCAAATGCAAACACTACATCGGCACACTCAACTGATGAAGACAGGAAAGATGAAACAACTCACAGACACTCTCGAAAAATTTCAAATCAAAATATGTGCACTGCAAGAAACATGATTCACAGACGAAGACCATTTCAACATGGAGAACTTTAGAATATACAAAGGAAAACCATCAAGACAATTGAAAAACCTATGGCTTTTTAACACAGGATTTGCAGTATACAAGTCCATCACGGACAGCATAATCAACTTTTCATCACCAAACGAAAGAATCAGCACCATCACAGTGAAATCAGCCAACAAATCCTACACAATAATCAATGCACATGTACCGACTAATGACTACAACAGGACAAACTCGGACGAAATTGATGACTTCTGGACAACAGTGGAAGAAACTATCAGGAAAACTCCTGCACATAGAGTCAGAATAATACTGGGAGACTTCAACGCTAAACTCAGAAAAGAAAAGACGTACCACAGGAAAACATACTCCACACAAGGACACAAACAAAAATGGAAAACACCTGATAGACTTTTTCAAAAGCCACGAACTCGGCATTATGTCAACAAAATTCAAGAAACCAACATGGGAACTTACCACATGTAAATTCCCCAGCAGAAAGCATGAACTAAAAATCGACCATGTAATAGTCCAGAAAGACTCACAAAAAGAAATTTTGAACATAGACACACATAAAGGCTACTTCAACTCAGACCACCACCTACAATAGATCAGGATTCGTCTTTTGCCCAATAAAAGCTCCAGAAGAACAAAATTGTTAGACCAGATCCAGAATACCTTACTTTAAACCAGACATAAATATTAGACCAAATTAAAATGGAGAAAAAGACAGACTGGACACAACTTTCAGTAATAATCTGAGACGCCATGAAACTAGCACAAGCATAGCGTACAAGGAAAAACTGTTGGTGAAACCACACATGTGACCAAGCTATTGACCAATGAATCAGTGCATGGTAAAAATTTAGTAGCCATAAATCCCAAGAGAATTGTATGAACTTCCTGAAAACACAGAAACAATCAAGCAAAATCATTCGCAGTGAAAAACGACAGTATGATAAACGGCGACTGACGCAGATCAAATCGGACTTCACGAAGAACAATACAAGAAACTTCTACAGAACATTCAGAGAAAATATGACTGAATATCAACCACCCAACTTGTGCTTCAGAAGACTGGATGGAACCATAGAAACCAATACCAAAAACAATTGTGACATTCTGGCAAGTACTTTGAAAAACTCCTCTACACAGACCCCCCTATGGAAGAAATGATGACAGAAACAAGCACATACAATCCAGATAGTGAACCTCCAACCCTAGAAGAAGTTAAAGAAATCAAGTCACTCAAGAATCATAGAGCACCAGGAGAAGATGGCATCATCATGGAAATCTGGAAGATACAAGACCCAGAACCCACCAAAAACATCCACAGGATCTTGGAAGATATCTGGAAGACCATGAAAATTCCTGACGACTGGAAAACTGCCCTGATTCACCCACTACACATAAAAGGTGACAAGACTGACCTGAACAACTACAGAGGAATATCTCTACTACCGGTCACATACGAGACCCTCTATAAAGCTTTAATAAGCAGACTAGAATGCCAGACTGACCACTTGATTGGGGAATAGCAAGCAGGCTTCCGTAAAGGGCGGTCTTGTGTGGAACAAATTGGAACCTGAAAATGATTTTACAACACAAACAGAACCTTATCATTACCTTTGTCAACTTCAGAAAGGCGTATGACTCTATCGATTGGAAAACTCTCTTCAAAATTCTCGCAGAATACAAAGTAGACAACAAAACATGGACTACCATAGACCAAACCTTGACCAATACGACCTCCAAAGTAAAGTTCTGTGGGGAACTATCAGAGACCTTTGAAATTCACACAGGTATCTGACAAGGCAACGGCCTCTCACCTCTCCTTTTCAATCTAGTGTTATATAAGGTAATAAAAGAATGGGAAACATCACAACAGGGTATAAGCTTAGGAAACCTACAGATTAAATGCCTGGCTTTTGCAGACAACTTGGCGATTGTCACAAAAGGTATAAATGAAACAAAAGTTGCTATTGAAAAACTACACAAAATTGCTTCCAAAACTGGACTACAGATCCCTTACAAAAAGACACAGTTTATGAGCACAGAGAAACTCTCATCTCTGAACACAAAGTACGGCATGATTTACAAAATGGCAAACTTCAAATACCTTGGTGACACACTGCAAACGAGCAGACATAACGGAAACTCAAATGAAGAAAGAAAAACTAAACTGGACAAGGCATACAAAGTAGTGTGGCATCACTACAACAAGAAGTCTATCTCACAAAAAGCCAAATTATGCCACTACGAAATGGTGGAGCTCCCCGAGATACTATATGCAGCAGAGGCCACACTAATCCTAGGGCATACACGTATCAGACAACTAGAAAAAGTACAACAGAAAATACTTAGGAAAATATTTGACACAACTAATAACAATGTTTATTGGCCACTCACATACACTGAGCCTGCAGCAGTGTGGAGGATGGAGGAGGTGCAGCCTGCAGTGACTACAATCTGTTTACTCAAGTCTGAAACACGGAATTAACCCATATATTCTTCTGATTGAAACAGGTACTGTGTCTTGGTGTGAGTGTATCAAAATTTCCTAGTTACCATTTACAGATCATTTCCTGACAAGCCAAGCAGTTCTGAAATCTCTGTTACCCCTGTAATGAGCTCAATGATCATCACAGAGTACTATAAAATCCTTGTGCGGCTAGGGGAAAGCAACAGGGTAAATGTGATATGGATCTCTAGTAACACAGGAATTAGTGGCAATGAATGAGAGATGGACCTGCTAGGGTAAGGAGAATGACTATAGTGTATTTGAAACTGTTCACAGGAGAGCTTCTGTAAAGTTTGGAGGTAGGAGACGAGGCACTGGCTGAAGTAAAGCTGTGAGGATGAGGCGTGAGTCGTGCTTGGATAGCTCAGTTGGTAGAGCACTTGCCCGCGAAAGGCAAAGGTCCCGAGTTCAAGTCTCGGTCCAGCACACAGTTTCAATCTGCCAGGAAGTTTCATATCAGCACACACTCCGCTGCAGAGTGAAAATCTCATTCTGTATAGTGTATTTGTTGGACCAGAACCTGCTGTCCAAATCATTGTTAAGGTAATGGTAAAATCTAAATTACGTAGACAGATTGGGAGGCAGCAAACAGAACATTGGACTAAAACCCCAAAACATAAATGTGAAAAGCTAATTAATGATGCAACCATGATTAAAGAGAACTTTTATAATCCTGAGCTTGAAGATGAGGCAGATTAAACTCGTGGCAGGTTGAATGAGTGGCCATGGGAATTTCAAGAAACACCTGTACATGGTGGATGCAGGGAAAGAAGTCCATAAGTGTAGACTAAATGATACTTCATCACAGTTACTGTTTCTATGTGAAACACTGGAGATGGAGGTAAGAAATCAAATGAAATGCAATTACTCCAGCAAAAAAAATGCAATTACTCCTCCATAAGCCACTGGAGACCACAGGTCCCATATCACGAAAAGCTCAAAAACTATACCAAACAATCTCTGACATTTTGTCAGTGGATTTAGAGTTCACTCTGTATATAACTCATTTTGCAAAGATTCAAGAATTAAATTGGGGTGGTATTTCTAGATTTCCTTTTGTAAAGGAACACATAAATGGAGTTCAGTATTACAATGTTTGTTTCCTGCCCTCAGTTTTATTTCTTGTGTCATCTATGAGTGCCTGGTTATGGACCACCTTAACATATAACTGCACATTCTTTGGGTTTTGTTAGAGCTCTTTTTGTAAGATTCTGCTCCACTAGTCACTTAAGGCTTCACACATTGTCCATCTGACAGACAAACATATAGTATCATATCCATATGCTTTGTTTTATGCCGCTTGTGGACTAGTCACTTTATCTTTAGGATTTTATTTATGAAAATTGTATACAGGAGGATCTCTCCAATTGTTAACCGGTTTATTAGGTACACATTTATCCAGAGCTTGGTCAACAATTCTTCTAAATTTCAATTGAGTTTCTCTACATGCTCTTACCCAGAGCTGTCTTTTAAACTACGCTATGGGACTTGATATTACTGTCCTTTTTTTTTTTTAGTTTACTGAACTTGTAAATCTTTCTCCTTGGTTTAGTTGTTCTTTTTATTTTTGTAGTCACTGCTGCTACAACTGAATCATGGTCAATAATACAACTTGCAATGTGAGCATTACAAAGAGTTCAAGTTTATTTGTGGATACAAGATGTAATATATTTCTTCCATGGGTGGGCTCCTGAACATTGTGCTCTAAATAGTGTTCAGAGAGAGTGTATCATTTTATATTGCAGAATATCTTGTCACACTCATCACTTACAAAAATCTTATTGGCCCAATCAACTGCTGGAGCTTAAAGTCTTCTTCAATGACAGCAATATGATTGGGGAAATTATGTACTAGCAAACTGAGATTTTTTCTAAGGTTTCTTGTTACCTCTGTGAGTGTGTTTAGTGATCTATGAGAGAACTGAATTGTAAGTTTTTGCCCACCCTCAATACTGAATCTGGCCCAAATTATCTTGCAAGCAGCTTCAGTTTCTGTCTTGGTGTATTTGTTTTTCCTGTCCACTGCAACAAATACATCATACCTGTTTTCCACTATCCTATCCTTTCAATATGCACTCATATTTAAACCAAAAATGTCACTTCTGTCAATTCTCAGTTTTAGCCAGCTTCACTGCTTTTTACAGATGCTTCAAAGTCTGGCTCTTTGTTGCAACTGCTTTGGTAGCTGATGACAAGGATTATGATAGTCTCTTTTGTGTGAGTGTGTGTGTGTGGGGGGGGGGGGGGAAGGGGGGAGGGATGACATATCTTTTGGTCTTACACTAATGTTTCAGAGTATCCTGCAACTGTCAGGCTCTGGATCAGACAGAGAGTGCTCAAATCTAAGAAACCCTTCTGTGTACTCCACACACAGTCAGCTCCTCGGGTAGCAGTCTCTGATGTGTTGTGCAACCGCGACCTATTTAGGGGGACTTTACAATTTTCTCCTCTGTTATGCCATTCACGAAATTCATTGCCTAATTTGTCACAGAACTTTTGATGTCTCTGGTTCTAACTTTCCATTTAACTCAGAACCAATGAGCCACAATCAGTTATGGGGACAATTGAGTAGATTGTGAGTTTCACTGAAATTCCACAAATGTGCTGATCTTCTCAATCTTCTTTGCCAGTCATTGGAATGATCCAAGTTGGACTTCAGATTCCATATGACAGGCATCTTGTTTTCCAACATATACCTTAATCTGTAGCAGGTTGCACCTCTTTTCCTCAATGAGTGCCTGCACAGTCTATTCGATATTTTGAATGAAGCCCCTGTGTACACATATCAGATAATCCTTCCCATCCCTTGTTGCCATTTCCCTAAGGTCATTTCCCTTCAGGATAGAAAAGGCAACACCCAAGCCTCTGCAGCTGAATTAAATTATTTTTTTCTCAACAGCAGTCAACTCTCAAGTTGTGATAAAATATCAATCGCAAAATAATATCATCTAAACAGATATATTTTCTGTAAAATATGTTTCTACACACAAAATATAGAAAGCAACCATGTGAGAATCCCTTTGGAGGTACTAGTTAAATATGGAGTAAGCACACACATGATTAAAAACATTGTTTTACATTATTATGGTATTTCAGTTCTAACAAACATCTTCAGTCTCTGTCCTATTAGTGGTACACCTCCTACTGAGTGGAACCAAAGCTTAATTCAGCCAATAACTCAGAAACACTACCAGCCTTGGAGTAAACTGTTCATGAATAGCTGAGAGATTACCTTAAAACTTATAACATCCATGAAAAATACTAATCAGGCTTTGAAAACACCACAGTGTGGCACCTGCATCAATCAAAGTGACTGACATCAAAAATGTCTTTGACAGATGTAAAGTCATAATTTATAATTTTCACACTGATTGAACTCAGGAAGGAATTTGATGTGCTCAATTTGACATATTACTTATTAAAATGAAACAACTTAATTTCTCAAACAATGCAATACTATATTTTGACAGGTACCTCAAAAGAAGATGTCAAAGAGTCATCTGTATGTCAGAGAACTCATCACAGGAAAACATCTTTATGATTTATCGTGCAAAATGATCCATGGAAAATGAATCTAACCCACTAACTGTAGTCACTGGAATTGCTAAAAGTTCAAACTCTGGACCACTGCTTTTCTCATTCTATATCAATATTTCATGAGTTCTTTACTCTCTTAACTACTCAAGTGCTGGTGGTATCCAATCGTACACAAGCGCCAGCACTAAGAAAATTACTGCCGCTCGATCAAGTGTGAATCGCAATCTTTCTCTATGAAAAGTATAAACCATGGGTCTTGAACTAAACCCTAAGAAGTCACAGGTCATCCTCACATCTCATCAAAAGTTGATTAGTCAATATTTTTGTGTAAGTCCCTTCTATTCTTGTCAATGGTAGCCAGTAAACATTTCAAGAAACAGGAATAATCTTGGATGAGCATCTAAACTGGAATGGACAAATTTATGCAGGTAAAAGAAAATCTCTCTCCTATCTTCATAAAATACAAAAATTTAGAAAAATATGTCCAGTTTTTAGTCTTGCTTAGTATTTACCACTGTGATATAGTTCGACATGGCACTGATAAGGAAAACTCCACATGGCACCATCCGGAAATGCATGCTCACATAAGATATCTGTGGATTATATCAGTCCTTCCTATCCTCAGTTGGATGGATGTTAATTGGTAGATGGCATGATTTTCAAATGCTCTATTTCCTTCATCAGTTTCCTAGTCATTGGTGTGTTCAAAACCTCTTCTAATACATCAGACTTCTGTCATCATACTACAAGTACAATAAAAGATAAAATACATCTAGCATCTTGGCTGCACCTTTGCATAACACTAACTCTTTCTCCATTTCCTTCTCCTTTTCAGCCACACACCTGTGGAACAAATTATCCTGTAACCTGTGTCTTATCCAGAACCTATCTGCATTCAAGAGAAGATTAAAGCTTCATTTTTTTAATAACTAGTATAGCTTCCATCACTATGCTTTCCTCATTGCTTTCTATTTTCTTCTTTCCATCTTTCTGCTAATTTTACCCTAATATTCCTGGCATGCTTCCCTTTGTTCTTCAAGATGGTTGTTTCCATTTCATGCTCAATATTTTGATAAGTGACCTACCCATCTTTTCCAGGTACTGTGAGTTTTGTTGTTATGTGTACTCACTGTCTGGATTCCAACCAGACTATTGATCTTACTCCACTATTTATAGCTCAGATTGATTTCTGATACACACTACACCCTTTGTTGCTCTTTTGTTTTTAAGAGCTCGTACTGATATTATGTGAAATGTAAATTCATTCAGTGTTTTCCAACTATAGTGGATGTGTTTGCCAAGATTTTAATAAATTTAAACTGAAACCTCCATCCCTATTTATTTCCTTTATTTTGACAGACTCCTTAATTATGCTGTACCAGAAGCTTGCATTTGCACTGCAGTATTGGTCTCATTATACTTCATGACTATTACAAGGCAGTGTTTGGTGACAGCTAATTTACTTGGCTGAATATGTCTTTGACATTCCTTGCATCTCTGCTTGACTGTTCTGATAGTCTGCAAACATAAGATGTGCCCATTCACATGGAATGCAATACACAACCAGTTTTTGGAGACATAGATCATCTTTAACACTATACAGAATACTTTTTGTCTCATCTGAAGGGGGTGAAACACAATGGATGCCATGTGTCTGTAGGAGTCTACCAATTTACAATTTTGCTGGATATTAGGCCAGCAGAAAGCAGATAATCAATTTTTGAATTCTCTTCCTCAGTCTCAGTTTCAACCCTTCTCTCAGGCATTCTTGATTTTGACTGCCTCACCTATTCAGTTTGATGATCTGAGTACCCATTCTTCCGTAACACTATATTTAGGTGTTGTAATTCTTTGGTGATCAGAGTTTTTAGTATTGAATTTTTTTGTGATGGATGGTGATGCCTCAAGACATGGAGACAGAGGTCAATGTGTATAGATTTTCTCTATACATTGTGACTGAAGGATCCTACTGTTCTTCTCTTAACTAACACATTGAGGAAAGGATACTTAGCCTTCTGTTTCAACTTCCTTCATGAATTTAATATTAAAATGTGTGGAGTTTAAATGCTCCAGGAACTCTTTAAGCTTTCCTGCACCATGTGGCCACACTTTTTATGTGTCATCTATGTACCAATAGAAACACATTGGTTTCAACTTGGTGGATTATAGTGCTTCAAAGCAGTTCATGAATAGGTTCATCACAACATGCAATAACTAACTACCCAATCCCATGCCATCAGTTTCTTCATAGTATTTTCTGTCAAATGGTAAATAAGTAGATGTCACAACACATCTAAAATGTTAGATTAGAGATAAGATTAGATTAGTTTTTCGTTCCATAGATCTATATATTGTGTTCTGTTACACAATCGTCAAATTTTTCTGAGGTTAGTTCCAAAGAATCAGAAAGTTGAACTCTTGTAAAGAGGGAGACTACATTGAAACTGAGCATAATATCTGTATCCTCAGACTGCAGTTGACTACAGCAGTTTACAAAATCAGTGGAGGAGCAGATGTGGTGTTTGCACTGCCCCACATATACCCTGAGAACCTATTTCAGGTATTTTTCCAGGTATATAGGTGCACCAATATTACTAACTATGAGTCTTAGAGGAATAGCTTCATTGTGTACCTTAGGAAGGCTGTAGAGCTGTAGTGGCACTGCTGCTCATGTTTTAAGACCTTTAATGATGTTAGGTATAAAAGCTGGCCAGCCATCATATTCCCCAGAGACAGAAAATGCTAAGAGAATTTATGTTACACAGAATATCAGTATGAGATCTGAAAAATAAAAGAACATCAAAGGGCAAAATAGGTGTCAGGAATCAAATTCAGCTATAAATAATGGTGTGAGACCAACAATCGCTCACAGACTGGAGGATTCCAGGCAGCGAGTACATACAACAGCAATACTCGCAGCACCTGTAGAGCACAGCTGGATCTGCCACCACAATATTGTTGGTAAAATGGAAACAACAATTTTACAGAACATACAGAAGTGCACTACTAATGAACTACACCTAGAAAACCTGAGAGATCACGTTACCCTAATATTTCTTGCTCTTCTTCTGACCAGTCAATTTCTTCTTCACACTGATTCCTTCTGTACTGTTCGTCATTCACTTCTACTACATGTGGCTACTCATATTTGACAAAATGTAATGAGGAAATTGCTTACTGGTAATAAGACTGATATTCTTAAATTACATATATATGTCACTATACATTTTGTCACAATTATTATTATTGTTATTACTATCATCATTATATACTGCTCACGTAGCACAGAAACTGCAATGGGTACTCACTGAGGATGTCTTGTTAGACATAAGAGAGGGCTTGACGTCCCTAATCTTACAAGATGAAATTCATGAGTAAATAAATAAATGAAAGTTATTTGCTGTACATTTAAACTGTCAACAATTAATGTGTCCCTACCCTTGTACACTTGTTTCCTTGTAACATGTGTCAGAGCAAGTTGTTAACCTTATATATAGCCACACTGGATTCTCAGCACATTACTGTTTATGATTTAGGTATCTGAATTTTGTCCTATATTGAATATAGTTTCCATAATTCCATTATTATGAGTATGATACAAAGTGGAATGACAAATAATAGAACATTATTGAAGTATTAATGTGCAGAGCAGAGGTTTATTTACACACAGTGAAATTCATCTTTCAAATAGCTTAACAAATGTGCTACTGGAATGAGAAACATGGAAAAAATTATGTAGCATAGTCTACCTCCTAATAGTTGATGAAAAATTGAACTAGCAACCAAAAGTGTTTAAAGATTATTTTTAAATGAAGTATTTTTTTCAACATTTGATATTGTGTAGAAGATCCTATAGGATGAAATATAGCTCTCATGTTTTATCACGTGTAGTGATCATGGCACCTTTCATGCATCTGGTAATCAAAATTGTCGCTAACTAAATGATTCATGATATTCTTGGAAGCAGTTGTCAGTACCTCAGTTTGCTTTAAAAGGCTATGACATGAGTTCCCTGAGACACTCTACATACTTATCCAGACAACAAGGAATACTTTGGTATTCGTAAATGTCTCCAGAAGATGAACCCATAGCATACATGGTAAAAGAAGTTAGAAAATTAAGCAAAATTTGATTGACTGATATTTTTAATACTCTAAATTTTTTAATGAACAAATTAACTGCAAATAATGCAATGGAGCTGCAATGATGGTACAAAACATTAAGTAACTCATGTGATATAGAATGACAGTTATCATTAAAACTATTCTTCTACAGTCACACTGAAGGTACAATTGTTTTCAGTTGTGAACATTCATATGTATCACAGAAATGACATGTACAGATCTAGTATTATTTTCCATTTGATACTCACCTTTTCTTTTGATTTTGCTATATCAGTGTCAGCAAACAACACATCAATTCCACAACAGTGAGTCATAAGTTTCACAACACCCATAATTATTTGGACATGAATATCATGCACTGGGTTGTAAACAAGTAGGACTGTTGGGCGCCTGTAGCTGTTACCATCTAAAAAATTGAAACAAAGATATTAATCTGTGAAAAAAGCTACAGGAAATTGTTGATGCTAAATCATTGCTATGATACTTGTATCTAAAGCCATTAAGGCTCTTAAACAAACATGGCATATTATAACAGCTTTCAGTTTTCTCCCAGTTTAATGTTCATTTGCAGGTGTACAGATTGTTTATGTTTTGATTTAGGTAACATACATTACTGCTCCATGTCTTATCTTCTTCCAGCCCTCCATGCCCTAACAATTTTCTTGAGTTTCTGATCCATTCTTCGACAAGCATGTTGTCAAGGTTAATGCATATATTCATCAGTTTGGTTGCCCTTTCATTCTACCAAATGGAATCTATCACCTCCTTCATTATCTTATCATTTGTCATACTCTTCCCATGTCATGATAAGCATATTCAAGATTTGATGAAGTTTGTTGTATCTTAAGAAAACTACCAATGAGTTTGTAATTCAGTATCATGCCCTGTCTCTATTCCTTTGTCAACTCAGGGATTCACTGCTTCCTCCCCCCCCCCCTTCTCCCCTGCCCCACCCTCCCCACTTACAAGGGCTATTCATAACTTAACTTCCAACTGGCTATTAAAAACAGAAAAAATAGATAAATTCTTTTATCTACAATCTTTTCTCACATGTTGACATAATTTCCCCTCATAGTTACCAACCTACCATACCATAACACTGGCTTCTTTATTTCTCCATCAAAGAATGGTGTTGCCCAACACTTCAATCAGTCATTGATAGCATCCATGAGGCCACTGTTGGTCATGAAGTACTAAGCAGCAAGCCAGGCCTTTGTCCTGGGGAAGACATCTATGTCACTTGGCGCCATGTTTGGGCTATAGGGAGGATGTTGAAAAATTTTCCAGTAAAAAATTCTGAGTTTTCTTTCATTCAATTTGCAGTGTGGGGCCATACGTTGTTGTGAAGGAGAAGGATTCATTCAGTAATCATCACACACTATTTATTTTGGATTCACCTTTGAAGTTTTGTAAGTCTAACAATAAACCTGTGATTTCCTTTGCAATTTCAAAAAACTGTAACCAACATATTGCAGTTTGACAGTGTCTGCTTGAATTTCTTGAGTATACTGAGAGACTGATAGTGCATCCACTGTTTGAACTGTTCCTTAGTCTGAGTACAGATACTGCACCTCTGTCTCATCCCTACTCAGAAATTCCTTCCCCTCTAAATAGCAATGCTGAAGAAATGTCAAAGCTGAACCCATTCTTTCAGATTTGCGCGTATCAGTTAGAAATTTCAGAACACACCATGCTTAAGGCTTAAAAGTAACCTAATTTTATGTGATAATGTTAAAGAGTGTTGTTATCAAAATCTGAGAGAAATCTTCAGAAATTTCAGAAACTGTAAACTGATATCACATACAATTTCATCAAGTTGTTTCATGTGTTCATCAATCACATCTGAATGTCTTCCTCAACTACTTTCATCAGCCATATCAGTGTGACCAGCCTTGAATTTTCTGCATCGCTCTCTCACTCATAACCCCATCCCCATACACACAGCACAACTAATGATGAATCTCAATAGCATTGGCTCCTACTGCTTGCAGAAAGGAAATGGCAGAAAGTATCTCCGAATTGGTGGGTGGCTATATAATATTATTCAATTCAGTCACTTGCTGCTACACACTGTCAAACAAAACAGACAGCTGACTAACACAACATGACCTCCAGAGTCTTCTTTTCCAACCACAAAATGCTTTAAAGCTACAATTACTTGTTTACATTTAATAGCCAATCAGAGGTTTATGAAATGCCCTCAAATATACTCTATGCAGTTTTGATTCTCTTTTGTTGTGGTATATTGTTCTTAAGTGACTGATTTCAATATGAGAAGTGTTCTTTGAATTTTATTGTTATTTGTTGTTTCTTAAAACCCAGAAAGAATATTTCACTCTACAGCAGATCATGTGCAAAATAATAATGACTTGGTATAAGCTAACCATGACTACAACCAAACAGAAGAACTCCTTGGTCTTCTCAAGACACTGACACAAGTCCTGACTTTCATCTCTTAATTTGTTCATAACATTACTGCAGTAGTTTGCCATCCTATATTCTAGCCTTCACTATTGTAAATCTTTCAGGCTACTGCAATGACAAACTGAAGTCTTAAGATCAGACACTTATAGTGGAAGTGAAAATGCCACAAAGGCTGCCTACATCACTTTAAAAGTAATCTACACCTCTGACTTGTAGTTCGGGTTCCAGATACGTTTTTTTAACAATTGCTTGTGATAATATTTGTTCTAAAAGTAATTTATTAGTTGATTTATACCCATCTTCATCTTATGATGCTACTGTTTTGAATGGTCGGTTATCCTTGTGTTTATGTTTTGCATTGAAGTCTCTCAACTGAGCCGGCCGAAGTGGCCGTGCGGTTAAAGGCGCTGCAGTCTGGAACCGCAAGACCGCTACGGTCGCAGGTTCGAATCCTGCCTCGGGCATGGATGTTTGTGATGTCCTTAGGTTAGTTAGGTTTAACTAGTTCTAAGTTCTAGGGGACTAATGACCTCAGCAGTTGAGTCCCATAGTGCTCAGAGCCATTTGAACCATTTTTTTCTCTCAACTGAATGTGTTTACATCTCATGGCAAGCAGTTAGTCTTGGAGCAGATCTGAAAGCTAAGTACTGATAAATCTTTTAGTGTGCTGCAGTTAGTTATTTATCTTAGAGGTTTTCAAATGATATTTCTTGCTGTTTCTTGTGAAATATCTGTAGATAAAACTTTTGAAAACTTCACCCACTGTGTAGTAATCTGTTTTGCTGAGTGCACCAGTGGGCACTTGAAATTTTTGTTTTAGACAAGTATTCATGTGAAGTCTTTGTAGTAGTAGCATTAGTAGTTGAGTTGTAGTGTGATTAGTGTGGTGTAACATGGTATTCTTCGGAATACATGTTACACCTTTATCCTCTTAGGCTGACGATAGATGTTCACAGTAACTGCAAATATATTTTAGATAGTTTTAAGTGGGAAAGTGGGAAACATACTTTGGTTTAAAATGGGTACAGATGGGGTGCAAAAGCCACCTGTTCCAGACATAGCAAGGCACAATGGGGATTGCATGTCTCAACATGCTGTGGTGGCTCGCTTGTGCTTTGGCTTCATGGCTTGGTGGTGTCTTGGAAGTCTCAGAGGAAAAGAGGATGGCAAGAAAAAATGACAGAATGGCTGAAAATCAGTTCTGAGAATTGTTACTTCTGATTTAGTGATCTATATTACAAGCATTACATGCACATGTTGTGACTTACTGAAGACTATTCATTATGAAAGAACTGTTTGCTGTAAATTGTAATCAAGTTTAAGATTTTGTTGTAAATATGGAAGAGCTCACACAGAACTGCATTTGTCATTCAGTAGCTTGCATAGATTCAAGCTCTCTTTTAGCACCTGCACATCATAAAAAGGTGAAGAAGTCTGACAGCATGTCCCCATGGCACTGCACAGTAAAATCATCATAAAAGTAATAAACTTCAACAAAGGAGATCAGAAATTATTTAGGAGGTAAAGCAAACACACACACATCAGTGTGACGGATCATGCAGGGAGTGTAACCACACAACCAACCAAATAGTAACGCTTCAGTAGTAATAATTATATTCTTTCTAGATAGTAAAATTTGTAATCACTGTCATTAGATTATAAAAATGTTTTACTGTGGTAATAATGTGATATTTGTGCAAAGTACTTTTATTTAGCTGAATGGAGTGAGGAATCCAAGGGGCATTCTGTTGAGATCCTGTCCTGGAATTGCAGGATATGCAGCAAAAATAAATAAATTGAGGAGCAGAAGTGTGTAAGATCTGTGCCTATCAGGTGCATTCAGGAAATGCAAGTTAGGAACTAGATAGGATCAGAAGGGAGAAAGGGACTGGGATTGGGAACTGGCAGTTGGTTATAAGGCTGCTAAGAGAATGACATATTCAGACAATTTCATTTTGCGTATCACCAATGTATTTGATCAACATTACAGTTTAGTGCAGAGCAGTCTCTTGCTGCTGTAAGTGTAGGAAACATGCAGCAGATATCCACAGTTAAGAAGTCAGATATAAATTCAAATAGAAAGGAGAAGACTCTGCTGTTATATAGTTCTCATGGGAGTGGTGAGGCCAGCAATTGCAGGAAATGTTGGACAGTGAGTACCAGGTCACCAGCACTGTAAAGCCTACTGCAGGGTTGGTTCACATGATGGGTAACATATGGGAGTCATACAGGAAGTTTACAAAAGAGGATCAAATAGTGATTGTGGGTGGAGCTGGGAATAGTCTTAGCAGGTACAGGGAGTAGGGCACAGGAGTTGCCCTGGAAAAGACTGCTACTCATATTGGTGGCAGAAATGTGTAGCTCATCCAGCTGTTTCAGCATCATGATCATCCTCATCTTAATACTGTTGTTAGGCATATTAACATGAGTCTTGAGAAGGCACTGATGGTGAAAGGTATGCCTCACATTGCAGTGGTGCCATTTGAGTCTATCAACGGATTTTGCATTCCACTAGGCACGGCTTGTAGCTCAATAGGTATGGGAAGAGGACATTGGCATATTTTATTGTTGATAGTGTACAGGGAATGTGGGGGATCACTCATGGGAAAATTCCTGCAGTAGTTGGCATTACAGCTGCATATTTTTAGACTAAAGTCAGCTGATAGGTATCCTTGCTTAAGGGAAGTCTCTGTCTTCAAAAAAGGACAGGCATCAAAATCCTGAAGGAATTAGCATACATTTCCAACTCATACGGGTACTGGAGATAAGGTTAAGGAACTTAAATATGTTGGCCCTGGCATTTGGTATATCACAGTACCATTTACATAATGTGCCAATTCAGAAACTTCCTATACCAAGATACTTCTTAGCTTGCTATTTTTCAAGGACCTCTTTGCATAGTGTGCTTGTATGTGAAAAATAGTATTTCTTTTGAATAATAGTACCAGTAATAATAACAGTTTTTCAAGGCAATCTCTTGTTTTCACACATAGACCTACACAGCAAAACAATAAACTATGTCATCTTTTTTGTCATACTGAATACATGTATATTTTATTACACAATGTTTTAGAAAAGTTCTGCCTCTGAGGCTGCCATTTTCAGTACTGATATTATTTTTTGTGGAGTTACCAGAAATAGTAACAGGGATTTCATTGTCACAGACTACCAAAGATGGATCACTTTTACTGCTAAATGCTGTCGATTCAATATCACTATCACCATCACGATTACCAGTCGAAGTCCTTTTGTATTTCACTACAAATTTATCCATTTTAACAATTTTGACATGCAAGACTAAAGATATAATACACTCCTGGAAATTGAAATAAGAACACCGTGAATTCATTGTCCCAGGAAGGGGAAACTTTATTGACACATTCCTGGGGTCAGATACATCACATGATCACACTGACAGAACCACAGGCACATAGACACAGGCAACAGAGCATGCACAATGTCGGCACTAGTACAGTGTATATCCACCTTTCGCAGCAATGCAGGCTGCTATTCTCCCATGGAGACGATCGTAGAGATGCTGGATGTAGTCCTGTGGAACGGCTTGCCATGCCATTTCCACCTGGCGCCTCAGTTGGACCAGCATTCGTGCTGGACGTGCAGACCGCGTGAGACAACGCTTCATCCAGTCCCAAACATGCTCAATGGGGGACAGATCCGGAGATCTTGCTGGCCAGGGTAGTTGACTTACACCTTCTAGAGCACGTTGGGTGGCACGGGATACATGCGGACCTGCATTGTCCTGTTGGAACAGCAAGTTCCCTTGCCGGTCTAGGAATGGTAGAATGATGGGTTCGATGACGGTTTGGATGTACCGTGCACTATTCAGTGTCCCTTCGACGATCACCAGTGGTGTACGGCCAGTGTAGGAGATCGCTCCCCAAACCACGATGCCGGGTGTTGGCCCTGTGTGCCTTGGTCGTATGCAGTCCTGATTGTGGCGCTCACCTGCACGGCGCCAAACACGCATACGACCATCATTGGCACCAAGGCAGAAGCGACTCTCATCGCTGAAGACGACACGTCTCCATTCGTCCCTCCATTCACACCTGTCGCGACACCACTGGAGGCGGGCTGCACGATGTTGGGGCGTGAGCGGAAGACGGCCTAACGGTGTGCGGGACCGTAGCCCAGCTTCATGGAGATGGTTGCGAATGGTCCTCGCCGATACCCCAGGAGCAACAGTGTCCCTAATTTGCTGGGAAGTTGCGGTGCGGTCCCCTACGGCACTGCATAGGATCCTACGGTCTTGGCGTGCATCCGTGCGTCGCTGCGGTCCGGTCCCAGGTCGACGGGCACGTGCACCTTCCGCCGACCACTGGCGACAACATCGATGTACTGTGGAGACCTCACGCCCCACGTGTTGAGCAATTCGGCGGTACGTCCACCCGGCCTCCCGCATGCCCACTATACGCCCTCGCTCAAAGTCCGTCAACTGCACATACGGTTCACGTCCACGCTGTCGCGGCATGCTACCAGTGTTAAAGACTGCGATGGAGCTCCGTATGCCATGGCAAACTGGCTGACACTGACGGCGGCGGTGCACAAATGCTGCGCAGCTAGCACCATTCGACGGCCAACACCGCGGTTCCTGGTGTGTCCGCTGTGCCGTGCGTGTGATCATTGCTTGTGCAGCCCTCTCGCAGTGTCCGGAGCAAGTATGGTGGGTCTGACACACCGGTGTCAATGTGTTCTTTTTTCCATTTCCAGGAGTGTATAATTTCAAGCACATATCAAACAGAACACAAACTAACATCTAGCAATCTACATGTTCTGACTTCTGACTGCTTCATTGTTTGTTCGGTTGTTGAAGTCTGGAAATTCAAATTCAGTATAAGTTGCACCTTATCCAACATTTCACAAGGAAAAATTCTCTTGCTGACTGTCGCATTTTGTGATTGTTGCAGAGCTGTCAATTAAAGCACAAAGAACTTCACCAAGTTATTGTAAGTGCTGTCCATTTACGGAATTTTTTAGCTATAAGGGATGGGGCACTCTTTGCAGCAGGTATGTCAGCTCACTGGTAACGTATGTGGTTGAATCAAAATGTTTTCTCAAAAGAAAGTAGAAATAAAAATCATACTTCGTAATATAAACATTTTCACCATATCATACCCAACAAGTTTCATTTCTAATTATTTAATGCAATAATAATAATTAAATGTTAGTGCCTTCTGTTTACACTATTGACTTAACAAGCAGCATTCCCTTAATATTTCGACTTTTTTTGAAAATGGTCACTTAATTTATATGTCAAAGTGGATTTTAATTCCTACATGAATTCAATTAGTTGTTTGTTTTAAGATAACCTTTTTACAAAACTGTGTTACAAAAGCCAGCCAACCATCAATGCAGTGAGTGAGTTACAGCCAAGAAGCAAACCTTTATAGTGCCAATCCAGTTGGGTAAGATGAAAATGTGTACATATATACATACATATATTTAAAGAACTGTAACATAAAGAAAAAAAGAATACTGCAATTTTCAATGAGGTATGCTGTGCAAACCCACTCAAATTTTGGGGATTGCTTGAGCAACTGAGCATACCCGTAGCAAGTGCCTATGCCTGCAGTAGTTTTATTGAATGGCCCTAAAACATCAATCCCTAAAAATTTGAATGCTGCTAATGCTTCAGGTAACTTCTACAATGGTATCCTTGTTTGACATGACTCTGCTCCCTGTGTGCATTGTATGCAATTCCACGCATACAGGTTTACGTCTGTCTGCCTACTCTTTTATCAATGCCTTTCTACTACTCATCTATTGGTAGATCTGCAACCTTCATGACTCACTACTATGTGATAATGAGCTTCTTGTTGCACTCTATTCCTTAGCTTCACTGGTACCACTACCAATGATCCCAATTTCCTTTCTCTGCATAGCAACCCATCCTGCAAACAAAACTGTGTCTGCTTAAAATACTTGTTACATTCATCATCCACTCTCTGAGCAGTTTGCAATCCCTTATGTTCATCACCCCCAATATGTAATACTGCTACTTTTCTACTTGAGCCACCTGCATTTCCATACCTCTTCTCAGGTTTATGTGTGACTTCAAAAGCAAATTCACTTAGTCTTTGTGCCCATCGCATAAACCTAGTAAAAGAATCCTTTAACCTCAATAATCGTTTTAATGCCACATGACCTGTTATTATTCTAAACTTTAATTGTGCAGATAACATTTGAAATATATGATTCCATAAATAAAGCTTAACATCTCTTTCTCTCTCATGAACCCTTTCTTAACAATTGTGTCATTGGTCTGGAAATATCTGCAAATCCTCTTACAAACCACTGGTAATAGTTCCTGAGTCCCAAGAATGATTGCAACTCTCTTACAGATTCTGGCACAGGAAATTCAAATACAGCTCTAATTAATCTTGGGGTCTGTCTTAACCCGATCTAGGTATGCTACATCTTCCATCACAAAATTACGCTTCTTTGTACTCAATATTAACTTTGGTGCTTTAACCTTAGGCATATTTTCCTTAACCACTGCATATACTGTTCCATGTCACTCCCATAGACAATTATGTCATCAAGATACACTAAGCATTGCCATGGTTTTAACCCTCTGAGCACTCCATCCCACACTCTCTGAGATATTACAGTTGCATTTTTTAATCTGAATGGCATTCCCAGGATGCTGAAAATGCTGTTTTGTGTCTATCCTGTGGTGCAGCCTCCGTCTGGTCACTCTGGAGTTACAATCAACTGGAGGTACAGTTGTAATAATTTAAGTTGTCTGGAAAACTCAGATGTTATGTGATACAAGCTACTGTATGAGGAGAGAAAAGGTAGAAAAATGTCATGATTGGTGCATTCTAAAACAGAAATAACACAAAAATAAGAGAAGAAAAGTCAATTAAGAACAAATGTAGAGAGATTCAAAATAAAAGAAATTTAGCAGGGCAGTTGATGAGCAGATAGGGAGGAAGTAAATTAGGATGACGAGACAGTGGTAAGTTAGCTTAGATGAAAAGATGCAGAGAAGCAAGTCTTGTGAGAATTGGAGACAGTAAAAAAAAAGAGGGGGGGAGAGAAAATGGCAAGACAATTAAGATAATGGAGTTCACATTATGTGATCTTACTGAGTTTAGACACATACACTATGTTGGTATTTACTTATTTGTTTATACCTCTAGTTCGATAGGACCAATTTGGCGAGCTAATCTCCATGGTCATGGAACAAGTCAGTACATAAAATTACATGAGAAAAATTAGTACAAAATAAAATAAAATTTGTATGAATCCTGTGCAGATGACAAGCTGCTGAGTATATATTAGCATAATCAACAACATATGACAGGAACTTCCTTAATGTGGAAAGTTTGAGGATTACTGCTAAGATTTTTTAAATTCTTATGCTAGGCTATTGAAAATGGGTATTACTGCTAAGATTTTTTAAATTCTTGTCATAGGTTATTGAAAATGGGTGCAGCAGATTAATACGTGCCTTTGTCCTCAAGAGTCAATGATATATGGCCCAAACACAGAGTGCATTTCTTCCTACTATTAAGTGAGTGAAAGCTGCTTATTATTCTTCTTGAGAGACCAATATCAGAATCCCAAGACTGCTGTACAGGGGTCAGCAAGAGGTTCATGAATTTACACCACATATTGCTCAAACTGCCCATTTCTGAACCAATAATACTGTTTGTGAGTTACTCTGGACTATAGTGCCTAATGTCATAAGTGAATGAAAATAAACAAAGTAGACTAATGTTTGCATTGGGCTATCACTTATTTCAGATACCGTTCTGATGGTAAGTAATCAGCATTCAGTTTTTGAACTAAACCCTGAACATGAGCTTTCCATGGCAGCTTACCATCTATCTGAACACTTATGAGTTTGATGAGTTTGAATTATTCAGGCTCGCTAATCATATACCCACTCTGTGTAATCACAATGTCAGTTTTAGCTGAATTGTGTGTTAGAAACTGAAACTTAATATGATTTAACATACATTTATTTTCTACTAGCTGAGAAACCCAGTACTTCCTGAGTATTTATTTATATACATGCCCAAGACTTCATACACATGGAGTTTATTTTTGACTTACTAAGCTTCTACATAAACAATGTTTGAAGTAATATGATTGGGGACATGAATGAAGATATTGTTTGCTTCAGCAACAGGGGAGAGAGCCACATAGAACTGGCCATGCGAAAAGCATCTGATACTAAAGCCCATGCCAGCAATATGCAGCATCTGGCCTTGTGCTTTGTTTATGATCATGGCATACCATAAACCCACCAAGAATTATACATGTTTAAAGCTCATCAACTGAGTGCAATCTAGGGAGACAGGTGTGTGCATGTGAGTGACTGAGTGTATGTGTGTTTGTGTGCATGTTTTTCCAAAAATCTTGAAAAAGGAAGTTTATTCCGAATGCTAGCAAAACTCTGTACCTTTTGTTCGTGTAGCTGTTGACGATCCAGTGCTTCTGCCTTTTGGTGAGTCATCTTCTTTATTCCTAAATAATTCATAATTCTCAACCAGAACTTTCTGTATACACGCACACACACACACACACACACACACACATACACACACACATTGTTCTCCCAATAATAATACCTGAGGCAACCCCCACTTAACCTTGCCCCAATCAGATGCTACCTCACAGCCATTCTCATCACTGTGGAGAATGACATTAAGCTGTCTGTTCTTTAAGTATGAGAGGAACCAGTTGAGTACTACTCCCCCTTTTCCATAATGGTCCAACTCCTATAGCAATATTTTCTGATCAAAACAGTCAAACACCTTAGTTAAGTCTCAGAAGATGCCTAATGTTCACAACTTTTTGTTTAATCCATCCAGTGTTTCTCAGAGAAAAGAGAATATGATGATTTAAACTGTTAAACCGCTTCTAAAACCAAACTGTACATTTGACGCCAATAATGTGAAATGAAAAGACCACTTATCCTTATAGTAGCCTTTTCAATAAGTTTTTCAAACACTGATAGCACAGAAATAGGTCTAAAAGTGTCTTTATTGTCCCTTTCTCCTTTTTTATGAAATGGTTTCAGTACTGAGTACTTTAATTGTTCAGGAAACTGACTATTTCTAAAGGGAAAATTTCAAATATGGCTAATTCAGGGCTAACATATGCAGCTCAGTGCTTTAGTAGCCTGCCAGATACCCTGTCATATCCATGAGAATCCTTTATCAGTGATTTAATTATTGATTGACTCAGTGCTCCGCCCCACCCCCCACCACCACCACCACTGCCATTGCCAGTATAATGAGATGTATTTCAGATAGCGGTCTTGGATAGACGTTTTCTGAGAGAGTTGTAAGATTCCTTGTAAAAACTAAGTTTTTTATTTAATTCACCTGCTATATTCAGAAAGTGACTGTTAAGTAATGGGAATATACCTGCCTTGTCACTAACAGACCCATTTTTTCTACATACTGACTTTTTATTCTTGACCTTGTGCTGATGACTGAGCATATGGATTTAATTTTATCCTGAGAATCAGTTATCCTATCTGTATATCACGTATTTTTTGCCTTCTTCATGATGTTTTTAGCAACTTACAGTACTGCTTGTAATGTTCTATACCAGCTCGATGGTGACTGTTGCTAATGTTTTGAGGTAATTCCCTCTTTGTTCTACTTGATATCCTTATCTGATTACTCAGACACCTAGGTTGCCTGTTAGTGCCAGTAGCCTGTTTTAAATGATCTCATAGAAATCCTTTCTCAAAGAGCATGAAAATGTGTTGAGGAGAGCAATTCAGTTATTATTTATGTTATCAGATTTTTATGCACCCTGTCACTCTTGTTCCATAATGGGGGTTTAAAAAGTCACTGTTGCCAATGGATTAACAGTTGTAAATAGTTTGTAATTATATTTAACATGCATGTGTGTGCAAACTCCTTTTAGTGTTAAAATTTATACATTATGGTCTGAAAGGACATTTACCCCTTAACTCAAGCAATGTCCCTCTAGTAAGTATGAATGAACATAAATGTGATCTATAATTGTGATACTGTGCCCCTGCTTTCTGGTTGGAAAGTACACAGTCTGCATCAGATGATAAGAATTTAGGAACTCTTCCAACATTTTTTTCCTTGTACAATCTCATGAAATTAATACTGAAGTCACCACATACAGATAATTTTTGGTACTTTCTATAAAGTGAACCAAGAATTCTCTCTAGTCTGAATGGAAATGTTATGAAATCAGAGTTAGGGAAATACAGGTATCTATAATTAGAAGTTTAGTATCATTACATTCAACTGCTCCTGCACAATATTCAGTGACTTGTTCAGTACAGTACTTTTATACATCAACAGATTCCTATAATGCATTTGTTAAGTATGCTTTAAGAACTGGTCTCTTGCTCTACAGCAATTCAAATCTCATGAAAAATGTAATTTGCATATGTGTTAAGTTAGTACAAATATTTCTATGAAAAATAGAGTAAATATTCTTTCATCATTTAGTCATTCTAAAACAAAAGAAATGCAGTCCAATACTGTTTGTTTAAGGAAAATGTTTACTTCAGTATTGTGCTTGGTTTGCCAAGGATTGGCCTTATGTAGTCATGTTGATGAATCTGGCAGTCTTCTGAAATTATGTTCTGAGGATATACCTGAACTGAAACTATGGCTTGATTAGACTAGTTTCAGGTTGATGTCTCATGATATAATTAATGAAATTGTAACATTGTTAAGCATGTCTTTTTCAGAGAATTCTGATGCAACAAATAAAAGAATATGATTTATATGCAATAATTTTGGACGAGACACCTGATACATCAATTAGAGAGCAGATGTCTGTTTTTTATCACACTGTTGACCAAAATTTTGCTGTTCATGAGTTGTTTTGTGGTTTTTATGAGCTCACAATAACTGATTCAGTTATCCTGCTTAAATCTCTGAAGAATATATTATTAAGATATTCTATTTCTCTGAACAATTCTCACAGGTTGTCTGCAAGGGTTACAGTCAAGGATAAAAGAAATTGAACCCAGGGCTATTTACATTCACTGCTTAGCTCATTCGCCAAATTTTGTTGTTCAGGACCCATTTAATAGCATTTCAGGATTAAGAGATATTCTGTCAATTCTCAAAGATTTGATTTCATTTATTTGTGGTTCACCCAAGAGCCTTGGAAAATTCAAAAATCTTAAACAATTGCTTTCATATTCTCATGACAATGAAGCAGCTCAAGTTTTAAGACCATTCTGTCCAATGAGATGGTGCATGCGTATTGTGTCTCTGTTGTGCATAGATAATAATTATGAAGTTCTTTTGCAATTTTTTAGAGATACGCAAGATGAAAGAAATGATTCTGGTGCAGAAGCTAAAGGATTTCTAAAATATCTGCAAAAATTTGAAACTCTGTTTCATATCACTTGCTTGTAATTATGTAGATGCCGTTTAGTCTTCAACAGAAGGAGTTGGAAATACAGATACATTTTATTCACTTTGGGAATATGCTAAAGAAAAGTGTGAGGCATTGCAATTAAGTCTCTCACTGTCTCACACCCTAGAAAATTGTCATTAAAATTAGGAGGTAGTGACAAGCATAAATTATCATATATTCAAGAAAAGCAGTGAATTTTAGTTTCTGATGTAGTGGATCAAACAGTAAGCAGCTATAAAACAGATTTCCATCCAAGACAATGGCACATTTTGTTAAAATAGAACAGTTTTTATCAGGCAAAGAAGATATTAGTTACATTACTTCTTTTTACGGTGACTATTTTGACTGTGTAAAACTGATTCTTCATAGAGATATTTCGCTGGCTGTGGTAAAACAGCACAATGTTACACTAGATAATTTTGAAAGTGTAGTGCAATATTTGAGTAGGACAGAAGATGGCAAGTGTGTAGCTCTGAAGAACATGATACCAGAATATGTAACATTGTTGCAACTTCTTTCAACGATACCTGTATCGAAGTGTACCACAAAACAATCATTTTCTGAACTTCAAAGACTGAAAATGGACACCAGAGCCATCATGAACCAAGAACAGTTAAATTATGTAGCATCAGTGAACATTCATTCCAATCTCACAAGGGAACTGAAACTGGAACCTCTAATTAATTCATCAACAAAACAACAGTCTCTCCCTATTCAGGTGACTGAGCACATATTTTAAGTTAATTTTACATCATTTACATTTACTGCAACTATATAGGGAGGAAATATGAGTTTTAAAGTGTAACATAATAAGCATATCGCAAGATTTTCAGAAGTTGGCGCCTATGCCTGCACGGAATAAGTATGTACTCACAATCATAGATCATTTTTGAGAAACATAGAGATGGTCATGATGCCAAACTAGCAGGCAGCAACAGTGGAACAAGAACTAGTGAATAATTGGATGTTGAAATTTGGAGTGCCTGAAACAATAATAATGGACCAGGGAACAAACTTCCATGTCAGATCTATTCAAGAAATTGTGTAAGCTACTGAATGTGAAGAAGTTGTTGATGAGTCCTCTCCATCCACAAGCCAATGGAAGAACAAAAGAGTGCCTAGTACAATCGGGAATATGCTTGAATATTACACTGACTCTCATCACACCAATTGGAATGACTACTTGAAGATATGTGGTCTCCGCCTACAACTCAAAACAGCAAAAAATACCTTATGAAGTAGTATATGGTCATAAAATGCCACCACCATTCAACATATTGAAAGTGAAGAAAGGGGAGACTGGAGAGACTGTTAAGGAATTTGCCAGAGTGATTACGGAAATTTGGAAGAGAGTACAGAAAGCAAATACATAAGCACTGGAGAAACAGAAAGAAGCAGTAGGTCATACGGCAAGAATGCCCCAACATAAGGTTGGTCAGTGGGTGATGCTATCAACTTCATATACGCCAAAGAGAAAGGCAAAGAAGTTTTTTGCAAAGTATTGGGGGTCATACCAAGTGGCAGAGACTACATTGCCTCTACATGTGGCAAAGACTATGTTCCCATAAATGTCAAGATTCAATTGCTGACAAGAACAACAATTTGCATGTAGGGTGGTTGAAACCTTTTCAAGGAAGTCTGGGAGTTATTCCAGAGATAGTAATGCAGAACAGAAAGGGAGAGTGAGGAGAAAGGTATTTAAAGATGAACAAGGAGTTGTGAATGAAATGGTAATGAGGAACACATATGGATTAAGACCTAGAAAATAGTCATTTAATATTTTTTGGGGGGTTAGGTATTGATTTAGTGTAATTAGTATGAGGGCTATTCAGAAAGTAGGGAACGTTTCCATCTGATGCCGCTAGATGTGCACCGATCGCGTATATTTTGGTATGTGCATGCTCAGCAGTTCGGTCGGTATCCATCCATGACAGAGGGAACATCTCTGCATGTCTGTTTTTTTTTTATATTTGAATTTGAAGTGTTCATTGTGAGGTGCAGTCTGTGATAGGATTTTTGTTGGCAAAAAACCTAAAACCTAAAGAAATTTATCGTGAACTGTGCGAAGTGTACGGAAACAATGTAATTAGCAAATGTTCCATCCATAAATGGTGCATTCGGTTTAAAAACGGCTGAACCAATGTTCATGATGAAGAGAAGAGTGGATGCCTGAGAATTGTGACTGACAATCTTGTCACAAAAGTTGATGAAGCGATTTGCTTCACAATAACGGAACTTTCGCTTTCTTTTCCACAAGTTTCACGGACTTTGTTGTTTGAAGTTGTCACTCAAAAGCTAGGAGGGCATGACTCACTGGCTGAACTCTCAGGCAGCAGAATTTTATGATGAAGGTATTTCAAATCTTGTCCACCACTATGATAATTGCCTCAATGTGTTTGGTGACTATGTGGAAAAGTAGTATGTCAGTCAGATGTATATAATAAAATGTATTTCTTGTACTTGGTTTTTTTTTTAGTTCCAAAATGTTCCCTACTTTCTGAAGAGCCCTCATATAAGCAGCTGCAGAGCAGCAATGAATTTACAGGGGAGGAAAGTAATAGGTATTCCTGTCCTTAGGTGAGTTGCAGAGAAGGCGAGATGATGTGATTCATAGAGGGCTACTGATCTCCAGCAGGGTGGAAGCATTGCAGGAAGATGTAGTGGCCACCAGTCATCCCTGGGTGATACACGTGGTATTCAATGCATATCAGATGCATAATGAGGTGAGAAGATTGGAAGATGCATTCGACAAATTCCAACAGGGAATGGAAAGGAATGGCATATTCAAAGCAACTGCCAGGGTATGTGAGAGAATACATGGGGCAAATGAGAAATTAAAGAGTGAGATGACCTAGGTACTGGAGGTTATTACACATATGCAAAGGAAGAGAGTTTGGATCAACGCCGGAGGTTTATGAAAACAATATTTGGCACTGCTAATGAGGAAGACATTCGAAAGGTGAACGACACCATAGAAGACGTTAACTTGTGGGCAAAAGGGAACAAAGCCATGAGTGATTGGCACATTACGCAGATTGCAAATTTAGAGAAGGACATATTAAATAACATGCGACTACTACAAAAACTGACTGCAGAAGTAATGCAGTGTACCAGAGCTACAGAACAAGCAGTTAATCAGAATATCAGGGCACTACAACCTGAAGCAGAAGTCTTAGATAGGAAAGTAGTAATGACAAAATGGTTGCAGTCTGTAGAAGATAGAGTTTAGAAAGCATGAGGGAAAGTAACAACAGGAGGCTATCCAACAGGCTATTTAGATGGTCTAAGGAAAGCACAGAAAGATCTACTGCCAGAGTTGGAGTTTGTTTTAGAACCTGAGCACAAAAATTTATCTTTTTATTTTAAGGTAGCCACAGTATCAGTGAGAAGTGATGGAGTGAAAATTTCCATTTCCATTTCTAAACCAGTAGTAGGGAAACAAGCATGTCACAAGTGCTACATAGTTCATGCATATCCTGTTAAGTGGAGCACATTGAAGAAATATCTAAGAGTAGAAACAATGACTATTATTAATTGTAAATGACAAGGGAAGATATGTAGAAATGAAAGGAGCAAAGTTACAAAAAATGCTACCAAGGACAAACAATAGTTTGCTGAATATGGAAATAAGAGAGGGGCAGGATTCCTGCACAGTGAAATTGCTAATGAGACAAAAGGAGGTAAGAGAATGTAATAAAGAAGTGATTAAGCCAGAATTTCACTTTCAGCAGGTCAAGGCCCATTAGTTGTACGCTACTTTTGACAAGATTGTAGTAGTGGCAAGTTGTTTCTAGCGGGAGAAGCTTATGTCTGCAAAGAGACTAGAATTAAACAGGAGCAGTCTGTTATTAAATGGAACAGCATGTGAGATAATGGGGCATACTTTCCATCTGCCCACCATAATTTATACCAGGAAAATCAGTATTGAAAGACATACCAACCACCTCAGTGGCACCTGTTCTGCTGAGCATAGTAGCAGAAGGAAGATGAACACACACAGTGTATTATTAAGAATAATATCTTGTAAGTTTGGAATAGAGAACTAGAAGTTATTGTGCAAGAAGCCTAGTAATGAAATAAGTTCCATGGTATTTGAGTTAAGGAGCAGGTCAAGGGGTGCTGTAGAAATATGTAAAATTAAGTGATAGGGTTACAGAATTCTACTATCAGAATATTTCTTAAGAGATGAACCAAGGCCAGAAGGTTGAGTTACCAGAAACTTTAACATAAAGGATAATGTAGTTTGATTGACATAAGGGACCAGGGCAATGTAGCTTATAAACCATATTCAGTCAAACCAATATGCAAGAGTGGAAGTGAGTTGCAACAGAGTCAGTCGCAGGCAGGCAGGAGTGTTATGCATTGCGATGCAAAACACAGCCGATAGGTACTGTGAAGGAGCCAGCTGGGTGCAGTATAGCAACAGCCAACACTGCAATATGCTAGTGGAAAGATGGATACCTTTCCTCACTGGCCATGATGGATGTGTTAAGTGCACATGCCTGAAGCCCAAAATTAAGATAGTCTGGAGCATGTAAGTACTCAGCCATTCATGTATTAAATTATTCTCGTCTCAGTACCGCAACCTACACCATGAACCTGTGACACACGGAGCAACATCCCAGAACGCAGTATGGGGTCTACTATTTGATCACAGGATGGGACAGCCTACCCTGAGTCAAAATAGCAGGGAGCTGCTTGCTCACCTCCATAGTATCACCAGCAGTGCTGCTGTGCTTTCATCACAGTTGCAGCCAGAGGCATTGTTGACAGCAGCATTTGAGTGATGCCACACTCAGCCCCTCTTTTTGCGGTGTCAGTAATGGTGGATATTTATTGTTTAGCATGAGAGACAACTGCACATCTCCACCAAGCTGTTTCTGACATACTACAGCTGAGAGCTGGAATAAAAAAGTTAACTGAACAAATCCGCTGTCATTCTGTCATCTCATTTCACTCTCCACATGTGAAAATCCATGGATCATATAACAATCTGTTTGTATTCATAATTTTTTTCTCAACTCTTCCTACAAACAAAAACTACCTTCTGCTTTCTGCACACTCACTGATACCGAACCTTCCCTATGCTCTCCCATTGTGGTAAGAAAGCCAGAAAATTTGTAAAGGGAAATGCAACAACTGAATCTAAATGAAGTTGGAGTCAGTGAAGTTAAATGGAAATAAGATAAAGATATTTGGTCAGATGAATTGAGGGTAATATTTCTGTTTGATGTGTGTTGCCTACTGTGAAATACCCATTACAGTCACTGGCTGGAGATTGATTCCTGCCTCCTTCAGTTATCCAACATTTGACATTTTTAATATCTGGAAGGTTTTGGGCATTACAAGATTTGTAGAATATTGGAATTTGCCAGAACATTTTACACGTGTATAAATAGGCACACTCCTTGCTGAGGCAGGTAGTTCAAGTTGGTGTGTACTACTGTTTGTGCTTAATAACCAAGCTTTCAATGTGAAGTTGATGACCTTATACTTGTAAGTAAACTTGATTTTAGATTCTATATGACATAGGTTGGTGGGTATCCTTGAAATTGACAATGCCTTCCCTCTGAAAGGCTGCTCGAAAAGCTATTGTGTTAATGAGCAAAACCCCAAATACAAACCAGTACATTGCTCATACAGTCTCCATTGTCAAGGTCTCAATGGATGCAAAAGCATCAGTAAATCAGATATATACACTCCTGGAAATGGAAAAAAGAACACATTGACACCGGTGTGTCAGACCCATCATACTTGCTCCGGACACTGCGAGAGTGCTGTACAAGCAATGATCACACGCACGGCACAGCGGACACACCAGGAACCGCGGTGTTGGCCGTCGAATGGCGCTAGCTGCGCAGCATTTGTGCACCGCCGCCGTCAGTGTCAGCCAGTTTGCCGTGGCATACGGAGCTCCATCGCAGTCTTTAACACTGGTAGCATGCCGCGACAGCGTGGACGTGAACCGTATGTGCAGTTGACGGACTTTGAGCGAGGGCGTATAGTGGGCATGCGGGAGGCCGGGTGGACGTACCGCCGAATTGCTCAACACGTGGGGCGTGAGGTCTCCGCAGTACATCGATGTTGTCGCCAGTGGTCGGCGGAAGGTGCACGTGCCCGTCGACCTGGGACCGGACCGCAGCGACGCACGGATGCACACCAAGACCGTAGGATCCTACGCAGTGCCGTAGGGGACTGCACCGCCACTTCCCAGCAAATTAGGGACACTGCTGCTCCTGGGGTATCGGCGAGGACCATTCGCAACCGTCTCCATGAAGCTGGGCTACGGTCCCGCACACCGTTAGGCCGTCTTCCGCTCACGCCCCAACATCGTGCAGCCCACCTCCAGTGGTGTCGCAACAGGAGTGAATGGAGGGACGAATGGAGACGTGTCGTCTTCAGTGATGAGAGTCACTTCTGCCTTGGTGCCAATGATGGTCGTATGCGTGTTTGGCGCCGTGCAGGTGAGCGCCACAATCAGGACTGCATACGACCAAGGCACACAGGGCCAACACCCGGCATCGTGGTGTGGGGAGCGATCTCCTACACTGGCCGTACACCACTGGTGATTGTCGAGGGGACACTGAATAGTGCATGGTACATCCAAACCGTCATCGAACCCATCGTTCTACCATTCCTAGACCGGAAAGGGAACTTGCTGTTCCAACAGGACAATGCACGTCTGCATGTATCCCGTGCCACCCAACGTGCTCTAGATGGTGTAAGTCAACTACCCTGGCCAGCAAGATCTCCGAATCTGTCCCCCATTGAGCATGTTTGGGACTGGATGAAGCGTCGTCTCATGCGGTCTGCACGTCCAGCACGAACGCTGGTCCAACTGAGGCGCCAGGTGGAAATGGCATGGCAAGCCGTTCCACAGGACTACATCCAGCATCTCTACGATCGTCTCCATGGGAGAATAGCAGCCTGCATTGCTGCGAAAGGTGGATATACACTGTACTAGTGCCGACATTGTGCATGCTCTGTTGCCTGTGTCTATGTGCCTGTGGTTCTGTCAGTGTGATCATGTGATGTATCTGACCCCAGGAATGTGTCAATAAAGTTTTCCCTTCCTGGGACAATGAATTCATGGTGTTCTTTTTTCCATTTCCAGGAGTGTAGATCAGGCATTTTTTTGGCAAATACTGGCAAGGGCCAAGACAAAATAAAAACATTCTACAGAACAGGTGGAATGACATATCTGTTTTGTCAACATTTTCTTCTTGTTCAGATTATGCAACCCAGATCTGGGACAAATTTCAAGGCGGAAGTGCAGGGGGGGGAGGGGGGGGGGATATGTATATAATAGCTATGTACCTCTACACAAGAACCCCTCTCCCCTCTGTGGCATATAAAGAATCGTTAAGGAGAAAGCTTTTTGATCTACAATTGGAAACATTTATGTTGAAACTTCCTGGCAGATTTCATTCTGGAAACATTTATGTTATTCGTCACAAATATTATTACAAAGGATATTGTGTCAAAGAGTGTTATAGCTGCATATTTTTCCTCTCCCCTTTCTGTGTCAAAGTTATAGTCACAAAGTAAATCAAAATATGATGGAAACTGACATTGTTTGACACCTAATGAATGGTATGGCAGATAAGATCTATCAGGCACTCCTTTTGGAAAGTATCACCATAACAGAGGATTTCATTAAATGGTACCAGCACAATGTGGCAATTCACCAGCAAAGGACATACAAAAACACACAGACATACTTTTGAGTGTCATTCCGATGACTGTCACAGAAGAGTACCAGGATCTAGCACCACTTATACAGCAAATATTAAGTGAATAGATACAAGGATTTATGGCATCTGTTAATGTCAAATGCAGTTGACAGGAGGCAGCAGTTTGCTAAACCCAGCCAGATAACCTGTAGGACGAAGCTCTTTGTTGTACCATTGTCAAGGCCACTCCAGTCATTCCTGTAATCATATTGCGACTCCAGCTGTTCTCTCACCTGCCAAAATCAGGAAAACTAAATAAGGCAACCATATATGGAAGTGATGCTACCTCCATAATCTACAGTTACCACGACAGTGAGAAATCCACATTAACATTATAATTAACATTGAATAGCCACTGTCAGACTAATTTAGAGGTTTCTGTATGTGTCTACCTGCGATTCCTATCTTATACTTTTGTAAGAACTGAGATTGGTCCTGGTATTGTTATGAATATTAATAATTCTGCAAAGCAATTAAAGTATTTAAATGTAGTGCTGAGTATGGTATTTGAAATTTTATCATAAAACCAATTTAGAGCAATTCAATTAAATTCTGCTGGAGTGCAACCCAGTAATCACATGTTAGTACTGATACAGGATGTAAGAAGCAGACTATCACAAGAAAAGGAAACATTCTTTTCCAAAAGAAGTATACTAATATTGGCCATAAGCCTTAACTTGAAAAGGAAATTTCTGAGAACATCTATATGGAGCTCAGCAGCTTGATCACTGGGAAACTGGAGATGAAGAAGTATTTAAGAGTTGGTATCACAAAAGTATCATCAAATTTAAATGGACTGATAAGATAAGAAATGATGATGTTGCCTGCAGAAACAGTGAGGAAAGAGTATGTGGAAATACTTACTAGAAGGAACAGGATGATTAGACATTTGTTAAGACATCTGAAATTAACTTTCAGGGTTTTTTTTAAATACTTTCCATTTCTTATGCAATCATCAAGATATCTACTGCTGAATATAGACCTCCTATAGTCCTTCCAACAAACTGTAGTCCTTAGTGATACCCACTCATGCCACTTATGCAGGTTTTCAGTCACATCATGTTAAATAGGAGCATATTTTGGAAACCTCAAAAACTGATGCACAAAAATCCTATTCATTAAAAGCCTTGATTAGTTATACAGTCCTGATTTCATAATGAGACATTTTCTCATTATGCTATTATACCTGATCTAGTTCACAATCCACCATGTACATATTCACTATCATTTGCATATAACACAGATTTGTTGTGTCATCCTATATGAGTGCAGCAAATGTAATAGCAAGTAACTGACAAATCTATTAAGCTATTGTACATTTTACATGACTGTCTAGGGCAACAAACTCAGGTACATCACAAAATATTAAATGCTAAAAATATAATTCAGTAGCAACATACCCACTGTTCTGTGCTTTGTGGTGCAATATATGTATGACAATGCCAACACAATTAAGAAACACAATGGAACCACAATGAAAGGAAGAGCTGTGAGACCTGCAAGAAAAGTTGCTCATTACCAAAACAATAAGAACCACATTCCAATAAATACTGAAGCTCATTTATTAATTCTTATTGTAATTCAATAAACAAGTTACAACTGTACAACAGTTTAAGTGTGTAAATAAATAAATATTAGCACTTTATCCATAGAAACACACCTGAATTTAAACAACATCTTAATTTGTTTCATTTTTAAATGGTAAAATTTCTAGACAATAACAAAGAACTAAACTGCACACTACACAGTAGATTGTAAGAGGGAGGTTGTCATTTAATATTGCAGTAATGTTAAGGGCATTGGTAACAGAGCATAATACTATCTCAGTGAAACAAGGATGTGGAAATAGTTCAGCTACAGCCTCTCTCAACACGTAATCTCGACATTCACATATAACATTTGAGGAGAACCATCTACATGGTCAAGGAGAAATTGAACCCAGTTACTCTCAGTTACCAGGTCGGTAGATTAATACATTACATTCAGAACTATGAAAAAGGTTGTATATGTATGACAGGCTAGGAGACACCAGAAGGTTTCAGACTGATTACATAATGATAAGACAGAGATTTTATAGACCATGTTTTAAACATAAAAACACTCCCGGAGGCAGATGTGGACTCTTACCATAGTTTGTTAGTTATGACCTGCATATTAAAAGTGAATAAATCACAGAAAGGTGGAATATTAAAGAAGTTGAATCTGTATAAACTGAAAGAGGCATATGTTATTGAGAGTTTCAAAGGCACAATTAGGCAACAATTGGTGTAAACAGGGGACACAAATATAATGTGAGATGAATGGGTAGTGTCAGAGATGAAATAGTGAAGACATCAGAGGATCAAATAGGCAGATACACAAGATACAGTAGAAATATTTGAAGAACACAGAAAATATTGAGTCTAACTGACAAAAGCGGAAAATACAAAACTGCAACAGACAAAGCAGCAAAATGGAATACAAACATCTGAAACTTCTGAAGTTGTTATAATGCCATGCTGCTGTAAAAGTAATGTGCTAATCAGTAAATCTGAAGGAACTGACAGTTTGTTGGACAGTCCTAATTTTCTTTACACTAACGAGTCTAACTTTTTCAAAAGCTCACTAATCACAAAAATTCCATAATTTAAGTTTTGTCATTTCTACATCTACATATATACTCTGCAAACCACTGTGAAATGCACAGTGCAAACCATGTCCCATTGTACCAGTTATTATGGTTTCTTCCTGTTCCATTCACATACGGCATGCTGTAATTAATCTAATCTTGTCCTACAATCCCTACAGCTGTGATATGTAGGGGTTGTTGTATATTCCTAAGAGTCATGAGTTATAGCTGGTTCTTGTAACTTCGTGAGTAGGCTTTCTCAGGATAGTTTACGTCTATCTTCAAGGGTCTTCAAGTTCACTTTCTTCAGCATCTCAGTGACAGTCTAACAATGATCAAACAAACTTGTAGCCATCTGTACTGCTCTTCTCTGTTTATGTTCAATGTTCACGTTCTGTTTATGTTCAATGTTCATGTTCTGTTTATGTTCAATGCTAGTCTTATTTGATATGCATCCCACACACCTAAGCAATATTCTAGAATGTGTCGCGTGAGAGATCTGTAAGCAATTCCCTTTGTAGACTTATTGCATTTCGCAAGTGTGCTGTGAAGACTACCACCTCCTTTACCCACAACTGAGCCTGTGTGATTATTCCATGTCATACCCTGACATCATATTACATCCAGATATTTGTATGAGTTGGCCAACTCCATCTGTGGCTCATTGATATTATAGCCATAGAACACTACATTTTTTTCATTTTGTGAAGTGCAAAGTTTTGCATTTCTGAACAGTTAAAGCAAGTTGCCAATCATTGCACCACTTTGAAATCTTGTGAAAATCTGACTGAATATGTATGCAGCTCTTTCAGACAGTACTTTGTTATGGACAACAGCACGAAGTGCAAAATTTCTGAGTTTACTATTAATATTGTCCACAAGGTCATTAATGTACAACATGAACAGCAAGAGTCCCAACACACTTCTCTGTGGCACACACAAAGTTATTTACACATCTGACAATGACTCTCCATCCAAGATAAAGGGCTGCATCCTCACTATTAAAAAATCATCAATCCAGTCTCAAATCTTGCTTGATACCCCATAGGTAATAAGTGTAGATGTGGTACTGAGTCAAATGCTTTGTACAAAATCAAAAAATACTGCATCTACCTGACTGCCTTGATCTAAATCTTTCAGTATGCCACAAGAAAAAAGTGCAAGTTGGGTAATGCATGATTGAAGTTTTCAGAATTCATCCTGGTCGACATGGACAAAGTTATTTTGTTCAAGATATCTCATTATCTTTGAGCTCAGGATAAGCTCTAATAAGAATAACAAATCTATGCCAAAGGTATTGGACAGTAATTTGGTACATCACATCTTGTAACAGGTGATGACCTTTGCTTTCTTCCAACTACTGAGTGATCTAAAACAGATTATAGTAAAAAAAAAAAAAAAAAAAAAAAAGTATTGAATCTGATAGTGATTCCTCAAACCCTGTAGCTTTTATCAATTTTAATGGAATCAGTTGTTTCTCAACAAAACTGACACTAATGCTTGTTTCACTCATATTTTCAGTGGTATGAGGATCAAATTGGAGCAGTTTTCCTGGGTTATACCTTTGTAAAGAAACGTTTTAAAATGGGGTTAAGCATTACAGCTTTTGTTTCGCTACCCTCAATTTCAGTTCATGTCTCATTCACGAGCAACTGTACACTAATTTTGGCACCACTAACAGGCCTTACATATGACCAGAATTTCTTTGTGTTTCGTGAAAGATCATTCAATGAAATTCGTCTAAGGGCTTCATGCACTGCCCTATTGACAGCCAAATGAATTTCATACAGCATCTCTCCATCTATACCCATATGCTTTGTTTTACACCCATTATGCAGGAGTCCCAGTTTCTTTAGCGGTTTCTTTACAATGACAGTATACCATGGAGGTTCCATACCATTATGAACTGTTCTACTAGGTATATATCTGTCCAGTGCATGGTCAACTATTGTTTTAAACTTGAGCCACAGTTCCCCTATATGCTCCTGTCCTGTGCTGAAACTTTCATGTTCCTCATTGAGATGTGACACTACTGATTTTTTATCTGGTTTACTGAACATATATATCTTTCTACTTGTTTTAATTCCCCTTTGTACTTTGGTAATCATTGTTTCCACACCTTCCTCTTGGTCATTGATAGCAGTTGTGATACAGACATCCCCAAAGAGGTCAGGTTTCATTGCTCTCATTATCTCTAGGTATTTCCATCATGATTGGGGTTCCAAACTATTTGTGCTAGAGAAGGCATTTAGTAATGCTACACATGATGTCGTGTAACAGCCACAAGTAACAGAACTGCAATTTTTCCAGTTGACTGTTGAATGATTAAAGTCTTCATATGTGGTTACAGTATGACTGCGGACCTTCTGTACAAGCAAACTGAGGTTTCCTCTCAAGTTTTCGGTTACATCATGAGGTGAGTCTGGTGGGTGACAGAAGGATCAAAATTGCCTTTTTTTGCCCACTGAGTCTTGCCCACTGAGTGTTGCCCAAACAATCTCACATGCAGCTTCACTTTCTAACTTGCTGAATTTACATTTCTTGTCTACTGCAATGAATACACCACCTCCATTTCCCATTAACCCAACATTTTGATGTACACTTAAATTTTTCTCAGAAATCTCAGTGCTATCAATTTCAGGTTTCAACCAGTTTTCTGTACCTAGTAATATGTGAGCTTCACTGCTTCTAAGGAGTGCTTCAAATTCTGGAACTTTGTTGTGAATGCTTTAGTAGCTAACTATTATGATTTTAATCTCTTGCCTGTGGAAGGCATGCTTTTGGATCTTACAATCACACTTTTGGGTCTCCTACAGCTTTTGTTATTTGGAGTGGAGAGTTGCCTAATCTAAAAGAATCCTTGAGTGCACCCCTCACACAGTCAGTTTCTGATTTGTAGTGCATGCCTGCTTGACATTATATTTTCGTTACTCTAATTTTCTTGAATCAATAAAGCAATTGTTTTTTCCAAATAACCCACTAAGTAAAAACTTTACCAAATTATAGAAATTATAGATCTGGAAAATTTATATGAAAATAGGTGATCCTCTGTGTAGGTGTGCAATGTATCAATCCAATAGTACCTTGAACGTTAATACTTTTCTGTCATGAAGTTAAACAAAATTATTTCTGGAGGCAATAACTTGATATCACTATTAGATATGGCTCTTTTAGTATTAAACTAAAATATAATTACCACAGTCACAAAATATCCATACACCTGTCTTTATAAACACCTTCCAGACAGCAAAACCTCGGCAATCATCATAGTAATATCATGTGGTTAATAATGTTTTATTTGTGAACCTCTTTGGGAAAAGTCTGCAGTTCATTAGCATCCACATAACAAATCAATGTCACTTTGCACAAATTTGTGAATGTATAATGTTCACATTTGAAGCATATCATTAATATGTATCAATCTGTGAATTCAGTAACATGTCTTCATCCTGTATAGTTATTCTGCTAACTATTGCCATTTGTGAATTTATTGAATGGTGTACTAGCTTTTGTAGCTTACTGACCTGTGCACATACAGAAACATCCTACAATTTAAAAAAGGCTACTCATCACAGTAAACTCTAAGATGATAAATATGAAGAGGAACTGCAAGCCAAATTCTGCAATTTTGTGTACAACATTTAATAATCATTCATAATCATCAACAATAACAGGAGGAGTAGCAAAGCAAAAAATCCATCAAATTTATGAGGCAGAGGCAGGTCAGTAAATTCCAACCTCCACATATCCATCAGCACAAGTAACACCTCTCAATAAGCAATAATCACACTGGTGTCACTGTGACTTTGATAGTGTGTATCTGGGCGTCTATGTCATTGTGTGTACTTTCTATGAAAAACAGAGTCAGAGTGCAAAACCTAGTGAACACTGTTTCCTGTTATGTGTTCCATGCACCAGACATATGCCTACTATACATGAGTGGATGCTTTCTCTGATTTTATGTAGATGTCTGCAGGTTGAAATTTCCAAGAATGCAAGTAATTTCAAAAGAGAGGATGGCTATAGGCTTCCAGCATCACGGCTCCCTGCCATCAAGGAAGTGAATGTGTGGCCACAGTTTGTGAGCAATATAAACAACGTGCTGCAAGTCACCCCCGCGGACAATAATATTTTGTGTACACATTCCCTCCTTCTTGCTCTGTTCATTTTGCATCTAGCCAATGATGATGGCCAACCAATAGCAGTCAGAGGAATTTCAACCAATAACCCTTCTCCAGTGTAAGTGTGGAATAGTGGCTTTCTATCCAATGACGATTGGCCACTACTAGTATCCACAAGAGTTTAGCCAATAATGCCCCTTCTTCTGCATCAGTATGGGAATATTAACCTGCAATGATGGCCAGCAATGGTAGCCACAAGAATTTTGACCAATACTCCCACTTCTCCAGCACAAATGCGGGGAAACTCTCCTTTATAAGAGAATGTGACACTGGTCTCTGACAGTGTTCTAGCAATAGTGGCAAGAAGATACCAGCAGAGGGGTCAAAACATTCATTATTTTAGAAAGAAATACGATGCGGCCTAACAACCCAGAGGATTTTAACTTTAGTGGCAATGGTCACGAAAGCCTGCAGACTTACATAAGACTCTTCTTATCAATGTGCAGAAAAACTGATGCATGTTTTCCATCATTCCCCTTGTGTGAATGGGAAATAAACCACAATGTCATAAAAATGTGAATAAGTATCTTCACTTATGCTGAAAAACCTTGACCTTAACCTCACATTCTATAGAACAAGAAGATGATGTTTGGAACCACAAATGTATTGAAAAAAAGGTATTACAATTTTTCTACTCAGTGCAGCAGCCATTTCAGAGCTGTTATTTACACTGTTGTTCCCAAAACATATAATTACACATTTATAATCTGTTTCCACTATCTGAAAAAATGCCATTTATTCTAATTAAGTTATGTAATAATGGCTTTTGAATGGGATGTAGGGAATGGTAGTATTAGAAGCAGCAGTGCTGCAAAAAGCAGCAAGTTTATGGCAGCTCCTTGAGAGCTCAGCAGATAACATTGTCAAAAATCTGCTGATGCTTTTCTAGAATTCAGCGGAGAAGAGTCTTCAACTCACAGCATCCACAATGATGGCTGCAACTGCACAACAGGAGCCTCTCTTTCTTTCATAGGGGACTTCAGTGTCTGGGACCTATTCATGTCGGATCACAGCACACACTGTAGGTTTCTCTCTCTTGCACCATTAGGACTAGGGCCTATCACTCTTGTAGGACAAAAACACAATTTACCTATGATATCCCAAAACAAATTGCTATCTCCCTAAAGAAAAACCCCAAATGTTGGAGTGATGTGAATCCCCCCCAGAAGTCCATATCCTATCCACAAGGCACAAGTGATGGGTGATCCCACCTAACACTGATATCCTGCTTTCCAATGCCAAGAGCTTGGTGAAGAATGCAGGAGCAAGATACCCAATACAATTACATTTGACAGAGACAACAAAGATTGCACTAAATGTGCCCACATTCACAAATGTTGCACAACACTGCGATGTATCCTGTCAATAGGTAAATCACTAGCACAGACCTAGAAACAACTCACAATTTAATATCATTGCCAACACCTGACTAGCATAGCAGTAGTGATTAAACAGCAAGAGACAACTTCAACCATTCAGGGGCAGCACAGAACACAGCTACTCCAGGCAATGTACAGCCCATAACAAATCTGACTGGGTTTCCAGTACTCATGATAAAGTAAGGCGATTGGAGTCACTTAGGCAACACATTCATGAATAGGCAGAAGCCCCTCACTTACCACATTGAACTATCAAGGGAACACACAGCACTGTGAGTGCCAGTAAGAGCATATTAAATAAATTACTGAATTTCCTTAAAGAACATCTGAAGAAAAGACACAGCCAGGGCTGGTTCAAGAACATTTTTGCACACAAGTGACTTAGCATTTGATGCCCCCTCTCCCCTTTCTCTTTCCTCAAAAACTTTTGCACATGTCAGTTTTAGCTACTAATTGTGATTTACTCTGTATACAAATCTTGCACTTGGGCTGCTCTGGTACCTCTCTGAGCTTAGCGCTCCCAGTGGCTGCTACTAAGTGTGATCTTCTCATATAGGAATACTACAGTTATGGTGTCTCTGGTGTCCCTCTCAGCTTGGTACCCCAAGAGCAAGTGTGTTGCTCTGACCTTAAGCCAACTCTGGACACAGCTGTAAGCAGGCAATGCTATTGACAGACAAACATCAAATGTGACAATAAAAAAGAAACTCCTAAACCTTAGCTGGAACTACAAAAGTGTGAGCCAAATGATGGGGTTCCATGCACGCATATCACTTGCAAAACCCTGTGGAGTTGGCTTATATGGCTAAATTCATGACCATTTTAAAGGTAAATTGTCTTGTAAATGTGACTGTAAAGACAGAAATATTTGAATCAATAAATGTCCCCCTTCAGTGTCGCTACTGCCAGAAGTTGGGACATACAGCCTTACACTATGGCTTGGCACCACACTACCACAAATGCAATGGCAGCTACTGTGTCCAACAGCACAAATGAAGGCAAACCAGTGCACACATTTGCATCAACTGTGGAGGCTCACACATGCCCAACTACAGGGGGTGCATGTCCTACAAGGAGGCATAGAGGCTAGCCACCAAGTGGTGTGTGGCGGAGGGCATAATTCACGCCAAAATCGTATTTCCCTCCCCTCTGTTCCACTAGCATATCGCGCAAGGGAAAAATGACTGTCTGAATGCCTCAGTACGAGCTCTCATTTCCCTTATCTTTGAATTGTGATCATTGCATAGAGGCACAAAAATACCAAGAACATGACACCAATAACAGCATTCATTACAAAACCAGATCCACGAGCAGTGAGGTGTAGTGACTCCTTTGGGGTCCTGTGCACGGCGCAGAGCAGGAGGACCTTCAGCACCAATAAATCACACATGCCACATCACTAGCAGCAACAACATCACCCATACAACCAACACATGAAACAGTACTTGTATTGTGTTCAACACAAGAAACAGCTCATAACAGAGAATATGGACTACTGTAACATGCAGGAGGACAAGACAAACACACTCATATGATGGAAACTCAAGCCACAGAGGAGGGGGAAAAGTGATACATCAAACAAAATGGGCTGCTCACTAAATTCCAAAATCCGATCTTCACCGAGGATGTAGAGCATATATTATTACCACCAACTTCCAAATTGTGCAAAAGGGGAACACACCCAGTACCACAACAACAACACCTACAAGACAGCCAAACGCAATCACACAAATGAGACAGTGAGACTGACACACACAAAACACACCCCCTAACAATAGATATGTCACAGGTGTCAACAGATATGAATCATGTCACCAACACAAAAACCTGATAACACCCCACAGCCACATAAGACCAGTGGTCATAAAAGACCTGCCCGGCAACTCACAGTATGACACAAACACCTCACAATCCACAAGAGAGAGTTAGTTTTCACTAAAGTGAGGTGTCACAGGATGTGGGTGCTGCGATGTTTCCATATGTCTGGTTATGGTTGGCCGTCATGCCGGCGTGGGCATGGAGGGGCTCCATCTCTTGTTTTAAAAAAAAATGCTGTTCTATCATACTGACTGACTAGGTGACAGAGCAGAAAGTATAGCAAGTATTACACACAAAGATACTAAGCACAGGGCATTGACCTCCCTGAACTCAAAAAGCTAGAGGCCACAGCCCTCAGGATCAAGTTCAATGGAGCCCACATTGCACTATACAACTCACCAAGAGACATTCAGATATGTGACATCAGCATGCTACTCAAGACTGCCACTGCAAGTCGTCATTGGAGATCTTACTACTAACCAGCCTGAATGGAATTCATATCTGCATCAACATGGCAACAGGGGCTGTGATCCTGGACATCAAAAAGTCTTTCAACTATTTCCAGCACAAAGGACTCATTTTCAAACTCAACAACCATGGTTTCTCCATAAGAATCTTATGTGTCATACTCTCATGTCACACAAACAGAAGTTTCAGCACTGACATTCAAGAGAAACGACCAAGACAAAATTGCATACAAGTCAGAGTACTTCAAGGTAGAATATTAAGGCCCCTATTGTTTAACCTCTAAATTAACAGTATCCTAGTGACACATATCATGGCGATAGCCATCTACACAGATCACACCATCATCCTAATACACAATTGGAAACCATCAGACACTAATTCATGACTATAGACAGTACTCAGAAGTGTCAAGTTGTGGCTGGAGAAATGACATGTCAGACTAAACATCACACTTGTGTGACGCATTTCTGTTCACATATAGACTGAAACAATTGCACAAACACTGAAACTAGGGACAAATCACACTACAAGCAAAAACATTTCTGTGAGAAATTCAAGTATTTATGTGTCTGGTTGGACCAGAAAGTCACTTGTGGGGGGGGGGGGGGCTGGGGGGGGGGGGGGGCGCACATACAACAGATTACCAACAATGCACATGCAAGGCTCAGACAACTCTATCCAATGTTTAACAAGCAAATTACACTGAATAGGAGGGTGTCAGTGGCCTTGTACATGGCAATTATTAGACCAATGATAACATATTCTACACCAGTCTGGGGATTATGCAGCTAAAACACATCTGCACCACCTGTATGTCATATCGAACAAAGCTCTACAAATCTTAAGCAATGCTCCACAATACACATACAATGTGGGTAGGTGCAACAAATTCCGGTTTGAGGTCCTCATGGAAGTATTCAAGAAACTTTCCACACTTCTCTGAGACACCACTGAAGTTATTTCTACATCTGCTGATGACTCTGAATCCAAGATAAGTTATTTCATCCTTCCTACCAAAAAATCCTCAATTCTGTCAAAAATTTTGCTTGATGTCCAATATGAGTGTACTTTTCATAATAAGCTGAAATGTGGTATTGAGTCAAATGCCTTTCAGAAATCAAAAATTACTCCATTTACCTGACCAGCTTGATCCATGACATTCATGACGTCATGTGAGAAAAGTGCAAGTTGGATCATCATTGATGTTTTTGGAACTCACACTGGTTAGCATGGAAGAGGTTATTTTGCTTGAGAAACATCATTCCCTTTGAGCTCAGAATATGTTCTGAAACTCTTCTAGAGTTGGATGTCAAGGATACTGGATAGTAGGTTTGTGAATCACATTTGCTACCCTCTTTGCAGACATGTGTGACCTAGCTTTCTTTCAAATAATGGACACAATTCTCTGTCTGAGAAATCTACAGTACATATAGTTAAAACAGGGGCTAAATCAACCAAAAATTCATATATAATTTGATAAAGATCCCCTCACGCCCTCAACACCACTGAGAATATTTCACTGATCTATTAAATGGCTCCTAGATTTTCCTTTGTAATGGAATATTTTAAAATCGAGTTAAGCACTTCTGCTTTTATTTTGCCACTCTTAGTTTCAGCCTCACATATGAGTTACTGGATTTGTTGTCTGCCAAGGACCTCTTTGAGGCCTTCACATACCAGAATTACCCTCCCAATCTCATGCAGAAACAGATCTCCTGTGCCTTATCTCTCCAGTCACACACCATCTCCCAACATCCCACCACCCAGCCACAAAGGAGCATTTCCTTTGTGACTCAGTACCACCCAAGATGGGAGCAACTGAATCACATTCTCCGCCAGTGTATCGACTACCTCACTTTGTGTCCTGAAATGAGGAATGTCCTTCCCACTATCCTTCCCACCCCTCTCACAGTGATATTTTGCTGCCCACCAAAATTTAAAAATATCCTTGTCCATCCCTACTCAAACCTGCTTCCAACCCTTTGCCTCATGGTTCATGTCCCTATAGTAGACCTGTCTCATACATCCTGTCACCACTACCGACTTGCAGTCCAGTCAAAAGCATCATCTATCCCATCAAAGGCAGGGCTACCTGTGAAATCAATCATGTGATCTATAAACTAAGCTGCAACCACTGTGCTCCATATTATGTAGGCAGGACAACCAGCAAGTTACCTGTCCACATAGATGGTGACCGACAGACTGTGGCTAAGAGACAGCTGGACCACCCAGTTCTTGAGCATTCTGCCCAACACAACATTTTTCACTTCAATGACTACTTCACAGCCTGTGTCTTCTGGATCCTTCCTACCAACACCAGCTTTTCTGAATTCTGCATCTTGGAACTTTGTTAGTCACTGTCCTTCACCCTCCTATACCCTTACCTGTTCCTACTCCATCACCACACAGCCTTATGTTCCGTCAATGGACACACACAGTCTTTTTACTTCTCTCCTTTTCAGCCCTCCCTCCCTGCCATTATCTAACCTCATGACTCCAGCTAGCTGCCACACCCTCTCCCTCTCTCATCCCTGCATGCTCCCACAAGCATGTTTAGCATCAAGTATTTGTAGAAGTCTGAACAACTATGGAGATACTTCAAAATATGTCAGCAATGATCTTTCAGCAAAGTAAACTAATCTTGACATCAGTAATTTCTACATTGGCAGTGTATCATCTGCTGGATTATTGCCAGGTCCCAAATTAATTATAGTGTCTGTTCACCATAGCCCTGACAGTAATACTGATGTCATCACAGAGGCACTAGACAGAACAATCTCCCATTTGCAAAAATACAGTCAACATAAAATTTTTATCTTTGGGGATATTAACATTGACATTAGGGTCACAACAACAAAGGGCTTATACTTGCTTAATGTCCCCAGGTCACACAAAACATTTTGCACAAATAAAAAGTCTAAAAGACATATCTGGACAATGTTATAACAAATGCAGAAAGAAATGTGTAAGAAATAGGGCTTTTTAATACCCTGTATCTATTAGATCATGAAGGGATATTGTTAAAATTGCTGACAAAAAATCCCACAGAGTAGTGTGAAAAACCTAAGTAAGTTAGAATTTTTAATGATTCTCATATCAATGGTTTCAGATCACAGCTGTGTATGATGAATGGTCCAACTTCCTGTCTCAATTTACAAATGTTGATGAAGCTTTTGGTAGCTTTGTTAATCTTGTATCTAATGTGGTTAATTAGTGCTGCCATAAAGTATTAAAAGGACACACAGGGAAACCAAGCAAAAGTAATCATATTAGTTTACATTGATGGTTCCACCTGACCTCAAAAAGTCAAGAACACAGGTCATCAAACTCTATAACATATAAAAGAACAGTGAAGAAGATACATTTCAGTACCTTTAACTAAAGAAAAGGTACTGATCAGAAATTATAAAATAGAAGTGAATGCAAATGATAACTATATTCAGCAACCACAAAATAAATGCAAGGCTGCTTGGAGAATAATCAAAGCAGAACTGGGTAATACTAACAGAGGCACTTTTGACACTGCGAATATAACAAGCAATGAAATGAGCAACTCCTTTATTAATTCTGGTAACAAGGGACACCCCACTCAACAAAATTACAACTATAAATCAGGCATTAATAAACATTTAGAAAAAAAGTTATTCATATCACACAACAAACATGCAATGTCATTCAAGTGGGCAGAAGCTGCTGCCACTAATGAAGCATGAAAGAATCATGAAAGAAGGTTGTATACATGGAAGAGGTCTGGAGACAATGGAAGGTTTCAGATAGATTATATAATGGTAAGACAGAGATTTAGGAACCAGGTTTTAAATTGTAGCACATTTCGAGGGGCAGATGTGGAATCTGATCACAATCTACTGGTTATGAACTGTAGATTAAAACTGAAGAAACTGCAAAAAGGTGGGAATTTAAAAGGATGGGACCTGGATACACTAAAAGAACCAGAGGTTGTACAGAGTTTCAGAGAGAGAGTTAGGGAACAACTGACAAGAACAGGGGAAAGAAATACAGTAGAAGAAGAATGGGTAGCTTTGAGAGATGAAGTAGTGAAGGCAGCAGAGGATCAAGTAGGTAAAAAGATGAGCGCTAATAGAAATCCTTGGATAACAGAAGGTATATTGAATTTAACTGATGAAAGGAGAAAGCCTAAAAATGCAGTAAATGAAGCAGGCAAAAAGGAATACAAACGTCTCAAAAACGTGATTGACAGGAAGTGCAAAATGGCTAAGCAGGGATGGCTAGAGGACAAATGTAAGGATGTAGAGCCACACATCACTAGGGGCAAGATAGATACTGCCTACAGAAAAATTAAAGAGACTTTTGGAGAAAACAGAACCACTTGTATGAATATCAAGAGCTCAGATGGAAACCCAGTTCTAAGCAAAGTAGGGAAAGTAGAAAAGTGGAAGGAGTATATAGAGGGGTCTATACACGGGTGATGTTCTTGAGGACAATATTATAGAAATGGAAGAGAATGTAGATGAAGACAAAATATGAGATATGATACTGTGTGAAGAGTTTGACAGAGTAGTTCCATTAGAACTACTGACAGCCTTGGGAGAGCCAGACCTAACAAAACTCTACCATCTAATGAGCAAGATGTATGAGACAGGTGGAATACCCTCAGATTCCAAGAAGAATATAATAATTTCAATCCCAAAGATAGCAGGTGTTGACAGATGTGAAAATTACCGAACTATCAGTTTAATAAGCCACGGCTGCAAAATACTAACAAGAATTCTTTACAGACGAATGGAAAACTGGTAAAAGCCGACCTCGGGGAAGATCAGTTTGGATTCCATAGAAGTGTTGGAACATGTGAAGCAATACTGACTCTGTGACTTATCTTAGAAAATACATTAAGGAAAAGCAAACCTACATTTCTAGCATTTGTAGACTTAGAGAAAGCTTTTGACAATGTTGACTGGAACACTCTCTTTCAAATTCTGAATGTGGCAGGGGTAAAATACAGGGAGCGATAGGCAATTTACAATTTGTACAGAAACCAGACAGTGCTTATATGAGTCAAGGGGCATGAAAGGGAAGCAGTGGTTGGGAAGGGAGTGAGATAGGGTTGTAGCCTATCCCCGATGCTATTCAATCTGCATATTGAGCAAGCAGTGAAGGAAACAAAAGAAAAATTCAGAGTAGGAAATAAAATCCATGGAGAAGAAATAAAAACTTTGAGGTTTGCTGACAACATTGCAATTCCGTTAGAGATAGCAAAGGACCTGGAAGAGCAGCTCAACGGAATGGACAGTGTCTTGAAAGGAGGATATAAGATGAACTTCAACAAAAGCAAAATGAGGATAATGGAATGTACTCTAATTATACCGGGTGATGCTGCAGAAACTAGATTAGGCAATGAGATGCTTAAAGTAGTAAATGAGTTTTGCTATTTGGGGAACAAAATAACTGATGATGGTGAAAGTAGAGAGGATATAAAATGTAGACTGGCAAGTATAGATTTAAATGTCAGGAAGTCATTTCTGAAAGTATTTGTATGTAGCGTAGCCATGCATGAAAGTGAAAAGTGGACGATAGATAGTTTAGACAAGAAGAGAATAGAAACTTTCGAAATGTGGTGCAACAGAAGAATGCTGAAGATTAGATGGGTAGATTACATAACTAATGAGGAGGCACTGAATAGAATTGGAGAGAAGAGAAATTTGTGGCACAACTTGACTAGAAGAAGGGATGGTTGGTAGGGCATATTCTGAGGCATCAAGGGATCACCAATTTAGTACTGGAGGGCAGCATGGAGTGTAAAAATCATAGAGGGAGACCAAGAGATGAATACACTAAACAGATTCAGAAGGATGTAGGTTGCAGTAGGTACTGGGAGATGAAGAAGCTTGCACAGCACAGAGTAGCATGGAGAGCTACATCAAGCCAGTCTCTGGACTGAAGACCACAACAACGACAACCTAGTCTACACAAAAGAAAACCAAGAGAGCTACAGATTGATGCAATCATTCCATTGTTACAATACACATCACAAAGAAAAGATTGATCATGCCTTTACAAGACTAAACAAGATTCACAATAGCTCTACATACCATGGAGTAAAACTGTTCAACGCACTGCTACCAGAAGCACATCCTACCTCGTTAAAAGCTCATTGAAAATGTTCTACAAAATGGGTTTAAAAAAAAGCTTCCTTTGCCATAAGGGAATGTTTTGACTGTGTAATGCAAGATCTAAAATTTTAACTTATACTCACTGTATGTTTGTATGCACTTCTACATGATTTATCTGTTTACCATACAGCGGACATGTTGAGTCGTGATAGGCACAAAAAAAGATTCACACAATTATAGTTTTCGGCCATTAAGACCTTTGTCAGAAATAGACACACATACACACATGCACACACACACTCACACAAGTGCAACTTGCACACACGTCTGCAGTCTGAGGCAACTGAACAACAGATATCACAATGCAATGCGAGCAGCAGCACCAGTGCAGGATGATGCACGATGGGGGTGGCGACTGGGGGGGGGGGGGGGGGGTAAAGGGGAGGCTGGGGGAAGAAGCAGGAGGGATAGTATGGAGGGGGTAGTAGATAGTGAAGTGCTGTAGTTTAGATGGAGGGCAGGAGAGAAGGTTGGGAGGGAAGGGGGGGGGGGGATAAGTAGTGGAAAGGAGAGAAATAAAATACTGCTTGTGGGGGTGAAATGACAGCTGTGTAGTGCTGGAATGGGAACAGGGAGGGGGCTGTATGGGGGAGGACAGTGACTAACGAAGGTTGAGACCAGGAGGGTTAAGGGAACGTAGGATGTATTGCAGGGAAAGTTCCCACCTGCGCAATTCAGAAAAGTTGGTGTTGGTGGTTAGGATCCATATGGCACAGGCTGTGAAGCAGTCATTGAGATGAGGGCATATCATGTTCCGGCAGCGTGTTCAGCAACATGATAGTCCACTTGTTTTTTGGCCACAGTTCATCGGTGGCAATTCATGCTGACAGGCAGCTTGTTGGTTCTTATGCCTACGTAGAATGCAGAACAGTGGTTGCAGCTTAGCTTGTAAATCACATGACTGGTTTCACAGGTAGCCCTGCCTTTGATGGGATAGGTGATGTTAGTGACCGGACTGGAGTAGGTGGTGGTAGGAGGATGTCTGGGACAGGTCTTGCATCTAGGTCTATTACAGGGGTATGAGCCATGAGTTAAGGGACTGTGAGCAGGGGTTGTGTAAGGATGGACAAGTATAGTGTGTAGGTTCAGTGGACGGTGGAATACTACTGTAGGAGGGGTGGGAAGGAAGAAGGAAGAAGAGGAAAACAAATTTTGATTCATCCACTAGCATTACCATAACTTAAAAATATGTACACACCACAATAACAGACTAATTACCTATTAATAGCAGTTTAAATATTATCACTGGAGTCTTCATTACAGATAATGCTAAATTAAAATCAGTGCCTAAAATGCACTTGGGTTTGTCTGTGTGACCCAAAACTTGCATTGATCAACAAAAATATCGCCCAAATGGCAATACCTGCAGTTTTTTTAAGAAATTGTTCAGCATTCTATCATTAAAAGCCCAAATGGAAAATACTGCCCAATCTGGTCATCAGGGTGGTACTCAGTTATGAAAACCATTTCTGGTATAAAATGATAGGGTGCGGTTTGTGGAGAGTGGAAAGGGTAGGTGATGACAGCACAGTCTATAGTTCATTTGTTTCTAAAAGATTTTTTCAGTGACTGCTTGAGTTCATCTGAGCCAACTGCATTCTGCATGTCTGCCCCCCCTCCCTCCCCTTTCTTTCATCCACAATCTATTTACACTGTTTCAATACTATAGTAACTGATGACAGGAATTTCATGCACAATTAACTCTTAAAATATGCATGCATTCATGCACTAGCAATTGACCAAACATGTACATTTAAAGATAGAACATACAATATCAGAATTTCGTCTTTTCTTGTAATGCATTTTATTTTACTTTAAAACAATATACACTCCTGGAAATGGAAAAAAGAACACATTGACACCGGTGTGTCAGACCCACCATACTTGCTCCGGACACTGCGAGAGGGCTGTACAAGCAATGATCACACGCACGGAACAGCGGACACACCAGGAACCGCGGTGTTGGCCGTCGAATGGCGCTAGCTGCGCAGCATTTGTGCACCGCCGCCGTCAGTGTCAGCCAGTTTGCCGTGGCATACGGAGCTCCATCGCAGTCTTTAACACTGGTAGCATGCCGCGACAGCGTGGACGTGAACCGTATGTGCAGTTGACGGACTTTGAGCGAGGGCGTATAGTGGGCATGCGGGAGGCCGGGTGGACGTACCGCCGAATTGCTCAACACGTGGGGCGTGAGGTCTCCACAGTACATCGATGTTGTCGCCAGTGGTCGGCGGAAGGTGCACGTGCCCGTCAACCTGGGACCGGACCGCAGCGACGCACGGATGCACGCCAAGACCGTAGGATCCTACGCAGTGCCGTAGGGGACCGCACGGCCACTTCCCAGCAAATTAGGGACACTGTTGCTCCTGGGGTATCGGCGAGGACCATTCGCAACCGTCTCCATGAAGCTGGGCTACGGTCCCGCACACCGTTAGGCCGTCTTCCGCTCACGCCCCAACATCGTGCAGCCCGCCTACAGTGGTGTCGCGACAGGCGTGAATGGAGGGACGAATGGAGACGTGTCGTCTTCAGCGATGAGAGTCGCTTCTGCCTTGGTGCCAATGATGGTCGTATGCGTGTTTGGCGCCGTGCAGGTGAGCGCCACAATCAGGATTGCATACGACCAAGGCACACAGGGCCAACACCCGGCATCATGGTGTGGGGAGCGATCTCCTACACTGGCCGTACACCACTGGTGATCGTCGAGGGGACACTGAATAGTGCACGGTACATCCAAACCGTCATCGAACCCATCGTTCTACCATTCCTAGACCGGCAAGGGAACTTGCTGTTCCAACAGGACAATGCACGTCCGCATGTATCCCGTGCCACCCAACGTGCTCTAGAAGGTGTAAGTCAACTACCCTGGCCAGCAAGATCTCCGGATCTGTCCCCCATTGAGCATGTTTGGGACTGGATGAAGCGTCGTCTCACGCGGTCTGCACGTCCAGCACGAACGCTGGTCCAACTGAGGCGCCAGGTGGAAATGGCATGGCAAGCCGTTCCACAGGACTACATCCAGCATCTCTACGATCGTCTCCATGGGAAAATAGCAGCCTGCATTGCTGCGAAAGGTGGATATACACGGTACTAGTGCCGACATTGTGCATGCTCTGTTGCCTGTGTCTATGTGCCTGTGGTTCTGTCAGTGTGATCATGTGATGTATCTGACCCCAGGAATGTGTCAATAAAGTTTCCCCTTCCTGGGACAATGAATTCACGGTGTTCTTATTTCAATTTCCAGGAGTGTACAACAACCAGTTTTTTTTTTTTCAAATTCTGCACCGACTGGGGTGGCTCTGTGCACTGAGCCCCTGAGCTAGGAATCCCTGGATTCAGAAGACAAGGTGGTTCGTACCCATCTGCTGGCAACTTTGAAAATGGTTTTGTGTGGTTTGTCATTTTCAATTTAGGCAAATTCTGGGATTGGTCCCTTACTGTAGGGCACAGGCATCCCTTCTGAATTCATTACTTTCCTGTCAGATTCCAATTCCCTTAAAGATACAGTCTCTCTGCTTAAATGACAAGAGCAGCATTGAAGGCAACCCAAACATCTCTTTGGACACACCAGGCACTAAAAGCCACAAGATAAATAAATAACAATCCAAATTTGTCTTGTATAGGCTCCTGTGTTTGTCTGCCGAGACATTCTTTAATGCAAAAAATGATCTTTCTACATTGCAGGAAGTGATAGATGCACACTTGAATGAGGAAATGAGGGAAATTGTAAGGCTGAATAATTCCAGAACCTATGCATTTATGCCACAAAAAAGTTTTCTAGCTTCTCTGATGGTCATAGATCTCTTCACTGTAACAGTTGTGGCAGTCACAGTCATATTTATTGTCAAGCATTCTTTGCTCATCATGTGTGCAGCTTGAACACTAAAATGTTATTCCTGCTGAACCTCTAATAGTGGTATTATGTTTTACTTGACTTGCTGGATTGGCCTCAGGTGATGTGGAGTTGATTGTCCTAACACTGCTGTAGAGTAAATTATTTCCACAGCACAATTGGCCTCTCATGATATGGAGGTGAGTTGTCCTCAAGCTGCTGCAGAGAAAATTGTTCTCACAGCAGGTCAGGCCAAAATTTTGTTGGCCTGTGGCATGGTTGGTGGGCTAGTTCCATGTTGAGCCAATTGTGGGATTGACCCACTTTTCATACAAGACATGGGCACTCTGCTGGATTCTGCACTACAAAAGTGGAATTCCAGTGTCTCTGTGCAGCAGATGAGTTGAATACAGCCTTGGGAGGTGCAAAGCAGTTTCAGAGATTGGTTCTGCACTCTCTGCTATGCAAGTCAGTGGCCTTCTCCCAAACCACAGCTACATACTCCAACACTGTCAGTAATGATTACAGTGTCCCAAAAAATTCACACTCAACCATCCTTGACTGCTTCCTCAGCTAAAAAACAGACTGACAGAAGAAGAGTGTAAAATGACCTTGGAGGGAGAATGGAGATTGGAGCATAACTACTTTTTAGTGTTTTGTGAAAAAAGTAACAAGATTATTTCACTAACAAAACACTACAGCAGCTTATTTTCTAGAACTTTATTAAGTTCACAAGACTGGTTTTGGCCTTTAATTTAGGCCATTATTAAGTTTATCTGAAAGTTATGCTGTAGAGAAGCAATGTCAAATGACCTCATTTGACTTTGCTTCTCTATAGCATACACTTGATAATGGCCTAGTATAATGGCCAAAACTGGTCATGTGAACTTAATAAAGTTGTAAAAACAGCAACTGGAGTGGCATTTCATCAACTACACAACAGTAGCCGCATCAACAGTAACATCCAGACATGGAAAAACCAATAATGAGAATATTTCTCTGCTTTGCGAAAACTCCTAGATCATTGTTGAATAAAACTGTTTGTAATTCTTCATGGAAATTTTCAGAATAAATGAAAAACATGAATCTTTTTAAGGTCCTCTTTAGCAAAATCACCCCTACGCCCCCCCCCCCCCCCCCCTTTTTACAAAATCCTGGCTGCATGCCTGCAAGAGATAGTGGCCATGAGTGTGTGTGTGCTGTTTTTGTGTCACTGTGTGTGTATGTTGTCTAATGCAGAAGAAGGCTTTATGGCCAAAAGCTTAATTATTTAGTACTCTTTTTGTTGTCACTGTCTGCAACTCAACATCTCCACTATACGGTGAGTAGCAATCTACCATTTTCAGAATATTGTCATTATTCCGTCCTGGATTTTTCATTGTTTTATTACTATCTGTTTGTGATAAGAACTGCTATTTATCACATGTGAACTATAAATTTAAAACACTGGTTGCTGATATATGTTTATTTGTCTGTTTTCCCATGTACCCAGCAATATGGACACTGAGTAATATAATAACAGTGCATGAAGAACTAGAAAGGACAATCTACAAAGAGATACCACATGGCAGTGGTTGAGGATTTCTGAAAAGGAACTCGCTTTTGTAGTGAGTGTGACATATCTGCAACTACATCAATACTCTGCAAGCCATGTGATGGTGTGTGGTAGAGGGTACTTCTCGCCATTTACCAACAGTTCATGGGATGAAAGACTGTCAGTAAACTTCTGCATTAGCTCTAATTTCTCAAATTTCCTCACTGTGGTTATTTTTCAACATATGTAGGAGGAAGTAACACATTATCTGACTCTTCCTGGAATGTACTCCCTCATAATCTCAAATGTAAACATCTCTGTAATGCACAATGGCTCTCTTGTGGTATCTGCTAATGGAGTTTGATGAGCATCTCTGAATGCTCTTCACATTGACTAAATAAAGTGGACTACTGTTCTTTGGATCTCTCTCTCTCTCTCTCTCTCTCTCTCTCTCTCTCTCTCTCTCTCTCTTCTGAGTCCTAGCTGCTAAGACTGATGAGCAGTACTGAAGAATTGGCCTAACAAATGTGTTGTACACCACTTCTGTCATGGATGAGTTACATTTCCTTGAGATTCTTCCTATGAATCTATGGCATCTGCTTGTCCTAATATTTGTTTTATGTGGTAATCCTATTTAATACATCTCCAGATGGCTATTCCTAGATACATTGAGGGAGACATTGTTTCCAGCAATTTGTCATAAAAAGCATAATTGTACCACAGTGGATTTCTTCTCCTATCTGTGTGCAATATGTTAGATTTATTTATGTTCAAGGCCAATTGCAAGTCCCTGCACCATTCAGTTATCACTACAGGCTCCTGACATTGTCAACAGCATCATCTGCAAGCAGCTGTATGAAGCTTTTGACATTTTCTGCTAGATCACTTATATATGCTTTAAACCGTAACGGACCCATCACAGTTACTTATGGTACTTACTCTGGAAATTCCCTTCACATCTGTGAGTTTTGTTCTCTTAAGAGTGACATGTTGAGTTCTCTTTATAAGGAAATCTTGAAATTATTATTATTATTATAATTATTGTCATTGCAGGACAGTATAAAATGCCTTCTGAAGTCAAGAAACATGGCACCAACCCAAATGTCAATGTCTATTGTGCTGTGGATCTCATAAATGAACAGAAGGAGCTGATTCACAAGGTGTTTGTTTATGGCACAAACGTTTATTTTTATAGAGGAGCACAAAACATGTTCCATAAGCCTACAGCAGACTTACATCAGTGATATAGGCCTACAATTGCGTGTGTCAGTCTTATGACCCTTCATGAAAATGTAAATAACCAGCACTTTTTTAAAGTCACTAGACACACTTTGTTGCTACAGTGACCTATGATAAACTGTTACTATAGGAGGAGCAAGTTTCTTTGTACCATCTTGATAGACTCTTATGAATGTTTCATTTGTTCCAGATTATTTTCCACTATAGTCGTTTTCCTATTCCGTGATCACTTATTTCAATATTTGCCAGTTTGGCATTCATACAATGATTACAATGATTACAAGGAGAAAATGTATTATCATATGCCTTGGTGAGACAATTTTGGAAGACCAGGATCAGTATTTTGGCCTTCTCTCTGTCATTTTCCATTCTGATGCCAGTATAGTCACTGAGTGACTGAATAGATGATTTCAAACCATTTTGATTTTACATAAGAGCAAAACCTCTAGGGTTTTTTTAGCCAGATTGATTGGCAACATTTCCTTTCAAAGTTATTGAATGCTTCTCTGACTCATCTCCTTACGTTCATTTGTGCTTCATTCAGCTTTTGTTTGTCAGCTAGGTTTTGACTTCTCTTCAATCTCTAATGAAACTCTCTTCATTTATGTAGCAGTTTACTAACATGGCTATTAAACCACCATGGGACTTCCCCATCCCTTAAGGCCTTGTTCAGAACATACTTATCTATGGCATACTGAAGAACAATCTTTCATTTGTGCTTTACATCCTCATCCTCAGCACTGAATATTTGTTGTTAACTTCCCAGATACTTAGTAATTTCCATTTTGTCATTTTCGCTAACAAAAAATATTTTGTACCTTTCTTAAGTCATAAAACCTTGATCACTGATACTATCACAGCCTTACGATTACTGAAATCCTGTCTACAATAACTGAGTTTAAAGTTCAAGTCTGTTTGTTGCTAGGAGGTCTAAGACATTACTTTCATAAGTTGGTTCTGTAACTATCTGCTCGAAATAACTTTCATATAACACATTCAGAATAATGTAATACAAATCCATGTCTCTGGCACCAGTTTTGATTGCATGACTCTCCATTCTATAGCTGACCTACAACAACAGAATGTTCAGCAAACTTATTCACAAAATTCAGCAAGTTCTCACTGAAGGGCTCTGCCACTACAGTTCCTAATGCACGCTGTCCCATTTTCGACCCACCTTTAATATATAGCTTCACCTAAATTAATTCACATTCAGAATTCATGCCAACCTCACTAGGTATTATCAAATTCTTTACTCCAATAAATATGCCACTACCTTTGGTGTCTAACCAATCTGAATTTAATTGCTATCTGGTACTGGTTTCAATCACCTTCCTGTTCCTACTACTATCTGGGCATCATTTCCTTTAATAAATTATACTTATTCTAGGACCTTATCATGGATGCTGCTGCTGTTTACTAATAACATATCAACCTCTCTATTTCTGACCTGCAAGAATGAACATTCTCTGAGAGTAATGTGCTGGTTTATCTTCAAGTTTGGCAGGCAACTCATCACTAAATACAAGGGCAGGGAGTTCCTCTGACCTAAGAGACCTCCACGTGCATGCCATACATACTCTGCTACACTTCCTGCTTGCAGTGTAAGCCTCACCCGTTAAGGGGAACCCTATAATTCTCCACCAGATAGCAGAAGTCAAGAAACTTGCATCCGATACCATCACAGAATTATCTGAGCCTTTGGTTTAGATATTCCACTCTACTCCAAACTAGAGGACCATGATCAACTCCAAGTACAATGCTACAAATAGTGACCTTAGCATCCTCCCTGCATGCAATGCTAGCTGCCTTCTCCAAATCAGTCATCCAACAAAAGGAAATCAGGATGGCCTCAGAACCCAAGTGACAGGTGTCATTTGTACCAAATGAAACATGATTTGCAGCCAATTGCACCCAGTGCATTTAATAACTACTATCAAAGCCTCCTCCACATCTTGGGCGAGACCCCCTGGCACACTAGCATTCTTTCCTGACTTACTTGCTACTTCTCTGAGGGGCTACATTATCTGTTTAACATTGGAGTTCCCAATGGCTAGCATACCTGCCCTCTGTGCTTGTTTGGAATGGGCAGGAGAATCGGCCACTGGCCCAACAGGAGAGACATCCCATACTGTCTCAGAAGTGTTATCAACACTTAGTAGCACCTCATACCTGTTGCTAAGGATAAGGAACCAGCAGTATGGCCACTTCTCACTTTTGCCCTCTGCCCAAAGTCATGCAAACCCACCACTCACTCATATGTAATGGCTGACCAGTCATATGTTGCATATCGAAAGATGCAGAGACAGAGGGTTACAATGGGATTCCAATGGTACCAAAGGTGTTGCAGGAGTCATCACTGGTGCAATCGTGCCACTGCAGCATTCGGCAGTAGCATGAAACCTGTTGACTCTGGCCAACATAGCTTCCAGACTTTTACAGACAATTCTCCTTGTGTCCACACACAACTAGTACAACCTCTATGCATACTGTATGGTGTAAAAACTATATAAAATATCAAAGTCTACAAACAAAGCAGTCAGAACTAACTGGAAAAGAACAGATAGACCACCAAAAAAGAGAAAGTTACCAAACAGTGGTACTGTTTAAGTTGAGATGTTTACAAAGTATAAATGAAAAGAATAAACAAACAGGAAAATTTGGTCTGCGAAGTTCTCACTATATGCTAAGGTTACAAAATCTGCACACTATTAAAACAGATATAACTACTGAAAACAGATGTATCAGTAGTTATTTTTCACAAGAAACTCAGCGTGCATGAAGGCTACTGCAGGAAATAAATATGCAAGCTCTAACTGTATGAGGGGCATTTAATAATTAATGCAACACATTTTTTTCTAAAAGCAGGATGGTTTCATTCAGGATTCCAATACACCATTTTAATTTTCACTCTTTCAGGTAAACAACCCTATTTTTTAACATGACCTTCATTCAATGTGATGGCCTTGTACCACCTTTCTGGGAGGGCTCATTTGCCTACATGGTACCATTCTAATGGTTGACAGCAGACTTCAACATCTTGCTGTTGCAATAACCTGTTCATCACATGTGTACTGCTTCCCATGGAGTGCACCCTTCTTTGGGCCAAACCAATGGAAATCAGAAACTGCAATACCAGAGTTGTAGAGTGGATGAGGAAGAACAGTCTGGTGAAGTTTCGCAAGCACCTATTGCATGAGACTCCTTGCATGAGGCTTTGCTTTGTCATGGAAAAGGAGAAGTTCATTCGCATTTTCATGGTGATGAACACACTGAAGTCATTTCTTCAATTTCCTGAGCATAGCACAATACACTTCAGAGTTGATCATTGTGCCATGAGAGAGGAAGTTAAACAGAATAACCTCTTCAGGTCTCAGAGGACCATCACCATGACTTTACCTGCTGAGGCTGCGGCTTTGAATTCTTTGAATGAGAGGTAGTGTGGTGCCACTCTATGGATTGCCATTTTGTCTGCACTTAAAGTGATAAACCCATGTTTCATTGGCTGTGATGATTTTCAACAAAAATTGTCACAATCAGCCTTGTAACATGCAAGTAACTCCATATAAATGGTCCTTGATTACTCTTTATGATCTACTGTTAGGCAGTGAGGAACCCAGCAGGCACACATCTTTGAGTAACCCAACTGGTGGATGAGTAAGTCAGCACTACTAATTGAGATGTCCACTTGAGAAGCATGGTGTTTGATTGTGATCACCTCAAATGAGAGTGTCGTAGCTGCATGCAGCCGGTTGGCATGAGGAAGATCATGTAGGTTCATGCAACCTTGTTGTGATGAGATGCCTCACCCAAGACTCACCATGTTTTAGTTCACTGCCAGGTGTCCATAGACATTCTGCAAGCACCTATGAATATCCGCAGTGCTCTGGTTTTCTACCAAAAGAAATTCAATTACAGTTCTCTGCTTGGAATGGACCTCCATTACATACATAATATTTAAAGCTGTGTATAGTGCCTCCACCAAATGGAACTTCATGAAACTAAAGGGACTGAAGTGGAAATATTCCGTGATGTTCCACAAAAAATTCCACATTTTAAAAACAAAACTTCCCAGGAAAAAAGTGGTGCATTACTAGTTAACTCCCCTTGCAAATAAACACTAGCCAATCAGATAAAAACAAAGATAATATTCACTTCTTGGCAGAAGCTTGTGAAAAAAGCACTGAATTGAAGTAAATGCAGTGTACTAACACAAACTGCTGGCAGTGCTGCTACTGAATTTTCCCCTCATTTGGGTAACTGGACTTAGACTGACCAATATAGCACTGTTTACAATAGTTGCACTTTCAAAGTGAATCAAATTACAGTGGTGCTAATTGCAGTGTGAAGCTACACAACAGATTGTCTGCAGCTCATGGTCGTGCGGTAGCGTTCTCGCTTCCCACGCTCGGGTTCCCGGGTTCGATTCCCGGCGGGGTCAGAGATTTTCTCTGCCTCGTGATGACTGGGTGTTGTGTGACGTCCTTGGTTAGTTAGGTTTAAGTAGTTCTAAGTTCTAGGGGACTGATGACCATAGCTGTTAAGTCCCATAGTGCTCAGAGCCATTTGAACCATTTTTACACAACAGATTCATCTCACACAAAAGCTACTGCAGGAAATAAATGTGCAAGCTCTAAATTAAATAAACACTAGCCCATCAAATAAAAACACATATAATAATCACTTTTTGGCAGAGGCTCATGAAAAAAAGTCACGAACTAAACATTGTGTACTGACACAAACTGCTGGTGCTGCTGCAGCTGTTGAACATTCCTCTCTTGCCTGGGTAGCTGGACCTAGACATAATTAAAATGTCAACTTCATTGTTTTAGCTCCACAACAAACAAGGAATGAACTGAGTCATTTCAGATTGTTTGTACAAAAATGCTGAAAAATTTAAAAATTATAAAACCATACACGAATTTTTTATTTGTATTCTGAAATTTGTAGTTTTTTTTAATTTTAACTAAACTTTTTGTAAAATGCTGATGAGCTTTACATTCATTATTTAATCTATGTATATTATAAAGAATATTTGTATGCTTTATCTCATAATATTTCCTTATTTCAAAATTTCTGTGTAAGATGATGACTGTAGTATGTAGGTGTTTCTTTTACAATGGTTTACTCAGTTGAATTTTTTTCAGTATTTATCTGCATAACCAAAAGTGAGGTAATGCACAGGAGCAAGGTGGACACATCCCAACTGTTCTAGTACCACTGCTGACAGGAGTATTATTTTTTTTCTTTACTTGATTCTATTGTATGAATAACAGATGTACATTTGTTATATAAATTATCTATTTTCTTATTTAAGCAGAGAATCTTAAAGTTTTATTGTCCAGAAGATAATTTCATGATTACTGATGCTTATAGCTTAATTACGGGCAAAGTTTAACCAATTTGTAAAGTGTGGTCTGGAGAATTATGTGTCTAGTAATTGGATTTAGGACAGAAAAGACAATGATTTAATAACAAGATTCAGAAAATGCTGAAGAACCAGAAGTTGTTGTGTTCTTAGTTCAAAAGAGAATGCATAAATGATGACAAACAAAAGTTAGTAGAGATTTGTCTGTCTGTGAAAAGATCTATGCTGAATCACAAAACTGCCACCGTCATAAGTTATCAAAAGATCTGGCAGAGATCCTGAGAAAATTCTGGTCCTACATAAAATCATTAAGTCGGTCTAAAGCTTCCATCCAGTCACTAATTGACCAGTTTGGTGTGGCAGTTGAACACAGAGAAATGAAAGTCCAAGTTTTAAATTTCACATTCAAGAAATAGTCCACTCACGAGATTCATACAAATACGGTCATTTGACCATTGACCAGACTGCCATATGGATGACATAGTAATCAGCATCCCTGGCACAGAGAAACAGCTGAAAGGGTCGAAAACAAATAAATCACCTAGTCTGAAAGGAATCCCAATTCAGTTTTGCAAAGAGTACTTTATGCCATTGGCACCTTACCTACCATCCATTTATCAAATCTCTCACCCAGGGCAAAGTCCCAAGTGACTGGAAAAAAGTGCAGATATCTCCTGTATATAAGAAGGGCAAAAGAGCAAACACACAAAATTACAGGCCAATATCCCTAACATCAGATTACTGCAGAATCCTTGAACATATTCTCAGTTTGAATATAATCAATTTTCTTGAGACTGAGAAGCTTATGTCCACAAATCAGCATGGTTTTAGAAAGCATTGATTGCGCAAAACTCAATTTGCACTTTCCTCACCTGATATACTGAGAACTACAGATGAAGTGCAACAGGCAGCTTCCATATTTTTACAGTTCTTGACCGCATTTGACTTGGTACTATATTGCAGGCTGTTTAAGTGAGTACAAGCATCTAGAATAGGTTCACAGATATGTGTGTGCCTCAAAGTCTTCTTAAGTTATACATCCCAGTATATTGTCCTTGATAGCAACTGTTTATCAGAGGCAAGGGTATCACCAGGAGTGCTCCAGGGAAATGTGACAGGACTTCAATTATCCTCTATATACAGAAATGATGTAATGGACATAGTGGGCAACAATCTGCAGTTGTTTGCTGTTGATGATGTAGATTGTAGATTGTATTTTATTGGTCCTGTTGTCTACATAGCAGCTTATGCATAAGACATTGGACAAGTCAAGTTATAAATATACAGGCTGAAAGTCATTTCAAGGCATACATATTTAAGCTTACAATAATACACTTTACACATAAGTATTTATATAACACATTTCATAAATTTAAATATTCTTCAATGGAGTAAAAGCAGTGATGCTGTAAATAGGACTTTAGAGATTTTCCAAATGTATTGACCTCAGTGATAGCTTTTATGTTTTCAGGAAGTTTGTTATAAAGCTTAACTCCCATGTGAAAAGTACCTTTTTGGCACAGTGTCAGATTAGATTAGATTAGTTTTTCGTTCCATAGATCCATCTTGATGAGATCCTCGTGGACGTGGAACATGTCACTTCTCAACCAAAAAAAAAAAAAAAAAAAAAAAAAGGCTGAAATAACAATACTAACAGTATGAATATATACAATACATCATTTGTTTCTATTAAAAAATTCGTCAATGGAGTAGAAGGAGTTAGCCACTAGTAAGTCTTTCAGGCTCCTTTTAAACTGTTCTTTATTTGTAACTAAATTTTTTATGTTTGCTGCCAAATTATTGAAGATGAGTGTTCCTGAGTAGTGGACCCCTTTTTGAACTAAAGTAAGTGCTTTTAAGTCCTTGTGCAGATCATTTTTGTTCCTGGTATTGTGCATATGAACTGAGCTGTTTGCTGGAAAATGAGATATATTTTTTAGGACAAATTTCATTAAGGAGTAAATATACTGAGAGGCAGAAGTTAGTATACCCAGTACACTAAGGTGTCAAAGCTCAGTGACTCTAGTAAGATACAACATTACTTAGACAATATCTCTAGTTGTTGTGATGACTGGCAGCTAGCTCTAAATGTAGAAAAATTTAAATTAATATGGATGAGTAGGAAAATCAAATCCATAATGTTTAGATACACCATTAGTAGTGTCCTGCTGGACACAGTCATATTGTTTAAATATATGAGCATAATGTTGCAAAGTGATATTAAATGGAAAGAGCATGTGAGGATTATGGTAGGGAAGGTGAATGGTCAACTTCAGTTTATTGGTAGAATTCTAGGAAAGTGTGGTTCATCTGTAAAGGACACTGCATACATGCTAGTGTGACCTATTCTTGAGTACTTCTCAAGTGTGTTGGGTTAAAGGAAGACACTGAGGCAATACAGAGGTGGGCTGCTAGATTTGTTACTGGTAGGTTCAAACAACATGTAAGTGTTACAGAGATGCTTTGGGAACTCAAATGGGAATCCCCAGAGGGAAGGCGACATTCATTTCAAGGAACACTACTGAGAAAATTTAGAGAAACGGCATTTGTAGCTGACATCCAACATACGAGGCGTATTTTTCAAGTAAGTACCGTTTTGAAATTTAAAAAAAGATGTGCTAAGATATCTCAATAATTTTATTTTTACATGAAAGCCTATACCTTAATCTACTTTTCTACATAATTTCCGTCAATATTGAGGCACTTGTCATAACATTGTACCAGTTTTTGAATACCCTCCTCACAGAAGTCTGCTGCCTGACTTGTTAACCACTGCATCACCACTGTTTTGACTTTGTCATCATCTTGAAGACGCTGACTGACCACATGTTTCTTCAATTGCAGGAACAGATGGTACTCACTGGATGCAAGATCGGGGTTTTACGGAGGATGATCCAGAGTTTCCCATCAAAAAGATGTGATGAGATCTTTGGTCTGATTCGCCACATGGGGACGGGCATTGTCTTGCAGCAAAACGATGCCCTTGCTCAACTTCCATGGACTATTGCTTTGATTCTCGTGTCGTGTAGGTCAACCATGTTTCATTGCCCATAACACTTTGGCTTAAGAAATCATAACCATCATTGTGGTACCGCTCAAGGAAAGTCAATGCACTGTCTAAACGTTTGGTTTTGTGCACATCTGTCAACATTTTCGGTACCCAATGTGCGCAAAATTTTCAGTAATTCAAGTGCTCAGTCACAATGCCATACAAAACACTATGAGGAACATTAGGAAAGTCATCATGCAAGGAGGAAATTGTAAAGCGTCTGTTTTCTCTCACCTTATTGTCCACTTCCTGCACCAAACTTTCATTAACAACCAAAGGACACCCACTCCATTGTTCATCATGCACATTTGTGCGGCCATCTTTAAATGCTCTCACCCACTTTCATACCATTCCATTACTCATAATGCTTTCTCTGTAAACTGCACAGATCTCATGATGAATATTGATCACTTTTAGGCCTTTAGCACTAATAAATCTTATAACAGCCCGAACTTCACAGTCGGCGGGACTCACGATTATCGGAGGCACCTTAAACATTCAGTACACAACGTAAATAAGAAGGAATCAGACTGTAATGGTGTCAGTGCATGGACTAAGGTACAGGCTTTCATGTAAAAATAAAATTATTGAGATATCTTAGCATGTCTCTTTTTAATTTCAAAATGGTAGTTACTTAAAAAACACGCCTCGTACATTGCACATAAGGCTAAGATATGAGAAATTAGGGCTCATAAGGAGGCATACAGGCAGTCGTTTTTATTTAGTGAAAAAGGAAAGGGAATGACTAGTAGTGGTATGGGATACCCTCTCCCACACACCATATGGTTTATTGTGGAGTATATATGTGGATATAGATAGAAATGATTTTTAAGAATAAATATCCATAATTTCAGGATCAACACAAATGCATGTAGACAGAATTTGGAGTAAGCTAATATGTGGCTTTGATTGAATCAATGTACATCATCTGAAAGACCTTGGGTTCCTCTTTTCAGCAAATAGCTTACTTTTTCAAAAAACTTCCAATTTCTAACAGTAGTCACAATCAAATTTCTCATCTTCTAGAATGACATAATTTTAACTGGCAATCCCAAACACCGGTTGACTTGTTTTGTAGCCCTAATTTTTTTGATTGCAAAAATGCCCACTTGTATGAGATATACATGTTATTTTGCTAATTACTTGATCTATAAAATTTGATATTTTAACAATTTTTCTGGGAGTTGTGAATCCCCATGGAAATACATATCTTATTCAAAATGTAGTCCTCATAATACTGTCAATTTCTCAGTTATCCAATCTACAATTAAATTATGTTACTCTTCTGATTTTTGTAATTCCATATCAATTAATTTGGTAGCTTCTTGCTATAAAGTAATGTAGAATAACGGTTTACAAATGTTATTCTTACACACTTCTATAAATAGTTGTACTGAACAATGCTTCAGTCAGTTTCTATTTAGTTATTAACATGCAAACATATCAGTGTCAAATCCATCTGTGATTTTCATTCATTTCATCAACATCTCTGAAATCCACTTTTCTGTTAGGCAGTCGCTGTGCAGTATCGACAATGTCTTCATTGACCACATATGGCATGCCACATTCTACTTATACACTACTGGCCATTAAAATTGCTACACCATGAAGATGACGTGCTGCAGATGCGAAATTTAACTGACAGGAAGAAGATGCTGTGATACACAAATGATCATATAATGTAAGCTTTCACGGCCGGTATTGTCTTCACTTAAAATTTCCAGGCTGATAGGCCGTGGTCGAAGTATAAAACACTCTCCTGACATTTCGTTTCCGACTGCGGGAGACATCCTCGGAGGCAAAGCGGCGAACTGCCGCTTTACCTCCGAGGATGTCTCCCGCAGTCGGAGACGATACGTCAGGAGAGTGTTTTATACTTCTGCATTTCTTCTTGTGGTAGCAGTTTTAATGGCCAGTAATGTATATTCACAGAAGAAGCATTTAAACCAGTTGCCACAAATGTATACTTTGCCCAGGCAGAATCTTTACTGTGATATGGCATAATCTTTTGGGGAAATGCATCTGCCACCAAAAGTTGTTTTATATGCCATAAGAAAATTGTAAGAGCCATAGAAAATATTGCCTCAAGAAGTTCATGCAAGCCCTTATTTAATAAACTTCACATCCTTCCACTACCATATCTATGTATCTTACAAGTAATGATAATTGTTAGGAAAATCTTATAAAATAGTAACAATCTTGTATCAACTAACCAGGGTACCCATCTGTATAACACAAGGAGAAAGCAGGATATTTTATTTTCAACGTGCATGCACAACACTAAAACAGAATGAAGCACTGCAAACAGGAAACAGACTATACAGTAAGCTACCTAATAACATTAAAATGCTAAAAGTTACTTCAAAATTTAAAACTGCTGTCCATAAATATTTATTGCAAAAGTGTCGTCATAGTATAGATGAATATCCTTAAACATAAAAATTTGTTTCCAAATGTTAAAAAAAGAATGAATAAAATGTTAATCAAAAGTTTTACATAAAAAAACTGATTGAATTACTTGTGTTAAATATTATGTATGAAAGCTAAATTTTCAGCTGTGATAATATTAAGCCTAAATCAATGTAAATATTCTTATATAATTTTAAAATGTGTAGTGTAAATCACAGTTTGTCCAGTAACATATTGTATACTTTGTCCAACAAATGATTAAAAGGACCAATAAAAAATGAAATGAAATGAGAACGAAATCATATCTCCAAAATACTGTTTTATGTATTGCATAGTTTTTCTATGATGAATTTTGGAATGTTAAATCCTTTGCCAATTAATACTGAAATATGCTAATTCCATTAAAAAGAAAGTGGTAATTTAGCCACTGCAATAATGGAAACTTTAACACTAATGCACAAATGCTTTATAATTTTATACGAAAATATGGTTGCAATATGTACTAAAGTACAGCAAATTAAAAATTGTTTACATTATGAACAATCTATTTCATCATTAAATATAATTCAATTAAGTTATGGTCTTTTATAAACTTATTATTACTCCAGTCACTATCATACAATGATTAATGTGAGTTGAAAATGTAGCTATAACTATAGATATATGCTTATGTAAAGAAATTACATTATACCATTATCTTCAGCAATCATCTTTAATTGGGTACTTCAATATACAAATCTCAGTGTATTACATTGTAATATCATTTAGTTTCAATGCATATGATAGACATAGAGGAGTTATGGGAAAAGTTTAAATTGATTGTCAATCATGCTCTGGAGAAGTATGTGTCAAGTACATAGATTAAGGATAGAAAAGACCCACTGTGGTTTAGTTCAGTACAAAGAAAATTCTGAGAATACAGAGATTGTTGCACTCTCAGTTCAAAACTGAACACAGAAATGCTGACAGGCAAAAGTTAGAAGTAATTTGTGCATCTATAACAAGATCAGTGCTCAAAGCATACAACTCCAACTATCATACATTTGTGAAAGATCTTGCCAATAATCCTAGAATTATCTGCTCCTACCTAAAATTGCTAAGTGTTTCGAATGCTTCTATTCAGGCACCTACAGATGAATCTGGTGAGTCAATACAAGATGGCAAAAGAAAAAATTAGTTTTAAATTTCACTTTCAAAGAAAATAATTCATGCAGGAGGATCATACAGACATACTATTGTTTGGCTGCCGCACAAACTACTGTATGAAAGATATACAGACAGACATTCCTGGTCTTGAAAAATAGCTGAAAGATTTTGATAAAAAATAAGTATCCAGTGCCAGATGGAATCTCAATTTGGTTTTACAGAGAGTACTCTTTTCTATTGGTTCCTTACTAACTTTGCACATGTCATGAGTTTGTCGCCCAGTGAAAAGTCCCAAGCAACTGGGAAAAAGCATGGGTGGCAGCCATATGTGTAAGAAGGGTAAAATAACAGACCCACAGAAGTACAAAGCAATACCCTTAACATTATTTTGCTGTTAAATTCTCAAGCATATTCGGAGTTTAAATATAACAAATTTTCTTCAGGCAGAAAAGTTTCTATCCACAAATCAGCACAGACTAAGAAAGCATTACGAAAGTGAAACTCAATCTCACACAATATCCTACAAATCACAGATGCAGGACAACAGGCATACTTCATATTCTTAAATTTTCAGAAAGCATTTGACACAGTGCCACACTGTAGACTGTTAATGGAGGTTCCAGCATATGGAGTAGGTTCTCAGATATGTGAGTTACTCAAAGACTTTTCAACTAATACGTAACAGTATGTTGTCCTAGATGGCAATCGTTCATCATCACAAAGGTACCACCAGGAGAGGCCCAGGGAAGTGTGACAGACCAGCTGTTGTTCTCTACTATATATATAAGCTATCTGACAGATTGGGTGGGCAACAATTTGCGACTCTTTGCTGATGATGATGTAGTGTATGGGAAACTGTAGGAGGATACAGAATGAATGGATCGAGTTTCTATTTGGGATTGATGAATGGCATCTCGCTATAATTGTGGAAAAATGCCGATGAGCACAAAAACAATCAAATAATGTTCAGATACAGTATTAATGGTGTGCTGCTTGACGCAGTCACTTCTGCTAAATATCTAGGTGTAACACTGTAAACCAGTATGGAATGGGACAAGCATGTAGGGAGTGTGAATGATTGGCTTCAGTTTATCGGGAAAATTCTCACAAAATGCATATCATCTAGAAAGAGACTGCATACGAACTCTTGTGTAATCCATTCTTGAGTATTGCTTGAGATTTGACATCCCCACCATGTTGAATTAAAGGAAGACATTGAAGCAATTTGATAGGATGCTGTTATATTTGTTATCAATAAGTTTGATAAACACACAAGTCTTACAGATATGCTCCATGAACTAAAATGGAAATTCTTGGAGAGAAGGTGACACTCTTTTCAAGAAACTATATTGAGAAAGATTAGACAATCAGAATTTGCAATAAAGTGCACAGATATTCTATTGCCACCAGTGTGTACCTGGAGTAAGGACCACAAAGACAAGAAATGAGAAATCAGGGTGTAAAGTTAGTGACCAGTTACTGTACCTCATTGCACAGTTCACTTTCAGAAATCTTCATCAGCTAATTAACAGGCTTGTTGAGAGTAAATACAGACTCAATATCACAACACAGTCAACTAAACATCTCTTTTGTTTACATTTATTGCTTTAAGCCAATGATGATCAGCTTTTAATTAGTAACATATTACATGCCTGCACTTCAAGTAATCCATTAGCGGCTTAGCAGAGTAGTAATCCATTAGTGGCTTAGCAGAGTTTTTAAGTGCTAATATGGATAATGAACATAGTTACTTTACAACAGAAATTGCAAACTCTGAATAACATAGTGTCACACAAAATGTACACTTTTTCATTACATGTAACGAACTAAGACACTAACTTCACATTTTAATTGATTGGTGCTAACTGACTAATGACATAATGACTGTACACTTTGAATAGCAGACCTAAACTAATAACATGGCGTCTATTCTCATTGAATGTTTGTTCACCACTATCTAAAAATTGCATGATGAAAGATAGATTGTGTTTGAGTTCAATGTTTATCTTCATTGACTAAGTTTTTGTGTGTGACACCGTTTATAGATGCTGGAATTACTGAACTATACAAACTGGTAAAATACTAAGCTATTCCATTTTAAATATTAACATAAATCAACTTAAAAAACAGGAAAATTAAAATGGACAAAGATACAATAGGCAGTGAAGTGAGCTTGTTTAACTAATATCTAGATAATTAGAAAATGGCAAAATTACTCAATTACTCAATTTACACAGCAACGCCCAGTCCATCCTTAGGTCAACCCTGTTCCCAGTTCTGTAAGATGCTGGCCTTCCCACTGTGGATAACCCAGAAGCAAGACATACCTGAAACACTCTCTTATGACCCAGCACAATTTAGTCACTAGCATTTCTTGTTCTAATCAAGGTAGGGCCACATGTGAAAGCTGCCAAGTTATATACCAATTGGGGTGCACTCACTGTACTTTATCCTACACTGGGATAATGCTGGACCAACTGTCTACACACACAAATGACCACTCTGCTCAAGTGCATATTAGAAATAACAAAAGATCTATGATACAACATTCACACACTCAAAAGCCTTGGCTAAGTTGTCTCATATGATGATGAAAAGTTTTAAAGGAAATGAAAATAATGATTGAGAGGATAGGCAACCACTCTCCTTAAAGACCTCCTTCTTTGAAAAAGTGAGGAGTTTTTAGAAGGCATACAAAGATACACATGTTAAAATACGGCATAGCACTATAAACATCATTTATGAAGATAGGAAACAGTAGGAATTCTACACAATGCTCAGGAACAAACTTATTGTTCATTTTAGTGCCACAGGTAAGTTGTAATTGTTGCTTGAATGTAGTATGTGTTGCTTGGCAGCGCCTGTACTCTGCTTTAGATGGACAGCAATTGTTAAGCAGCTAGAGCCTCAGGTTTGTACACTGGATTTAGATTAGCTTCTCTTATGTGTTTCCATTTGAAAATAAACAGTAAATAAGTTATGTGTGAGTGCAGTGGTTTTTTTTAATAATTCCTGTACTGTATATTGAGCAATCAGTAAAGGAAACAAAAGAAAAGTTCGGAGTAGGTATTAAAATCCATGGAGAAGAAATAAAAACTTTGAGGTTTGCTGATGCCATTGTAATTCTGTCAGAGACAGCAAAGGACCTGGTAGAGCAGTTGAACGGAATGGACAGTGTCTTGAAAGGAGGATATAGAATGAACATCAACAAAAGCAAAATGAGGATAATGGAATGTAGTCGAATTAAGTTGGGTGATGCTCAGGGAATTAGATTAGGAAATGAGACACTTAAAGTAGTAAAGGAGTTTTGCTATTTGGAGAGCAAAATAACTGATGATGGTCAAAGTAGAGAGGATATAAAATGTAGACTGGCACTGACAAGGAAAGCGCTTCTGAAGAAGGGAAATTTGTTAACATCGAGTATTGATTTAAGTGTCAGGAAGTCATTCCTGAAAGTATCTGTATGGAGTGTGGCCATGTATGGAAGTGAAAATGGATGATACATAGTTTAGACAAGAAGAGGATAGAAGCTTTCAAAATGTGCTACAGAAGAATGCTGAAGATTAGATGGGTAGATCACGTAACTAATGAGGAGGTATTGAATAGAATTGGGGAGAAGAGGAGTTTGTGGCACAACTTGACTAGAAGAAGGGATAGGTTGGTAGGAGGGATCAAGGGATCACCAATTTAGTAATGGAGGGCAGCGTGGAGGGTAAAAATCGTAGAGGGAGACCAAGAGATGAATATACTAAGCAGATTCAGAAGGATGTAGGCTGCAGTAGGTACTGGGAGATGAAGAAGCTTGCACAGGATAGAGTAGCATGGAGAGCTGCATCAAACCAGTCTCAGGACTGAAGACCACAACAACAACTACAGCATGTACTGGTTTTTGTATTTACCAGAAACAGTCTCATGCATATTAGACACAGTAACACAGTAATGTATTTGGATGCCATTACTAATGCCACTGATTCAATTCAAAAAAGTCGGCATAAAAAAATAACACTCAGTAGTGCTTCACAGCCTATGGCGACAGCACTAAGCACAAAGATTATTGAGCACCTAAAGTCTGAAGTTTGTGCACTGCTCCTGGTTTAGTTTTTATGTAAGCACATCCTAGTCTTTGACTTAACTCATTTGCTCTTTAAAGATCTAAGTTCAAGTATGAATCTGCAGGAATTGTGATCACTGCAAGACTGTGATGAAGGTGTTGGCATTTGTTCATGGATAGTTGGATGCTGCGTTGGCCACTGTTGACCTGACTCACATAGCCAAAGCCAATGGTGGTGTGGATGGAATGGCACCACAGCCTCCAATTGCAGATGTGCAACAGAGGTAGCAAGCTACTCTCATTGCTGTCATGGTTTGCAGAGAACCCAGTCCAGCATCAAGCAGTCATCTGATGGTGGCAAGCAAGATGTGTTCAGATCTGGACCTCTTTCATGAGGGATGTTGTCTATGACTAATGGCCAAAAGACTAGGCCCCTACCAATACCTCTAGATAACAGGTGTCAGGCACTTCTCACACTGACAGCTAGATGGAGCCAAGAGGTCTTGCATCTCCAGCTTGTGCAGTATTCTCTCCTCTGACGTGGTCTGGGAACCTGCAGTGGGGAAAGATTGGCTTGTTAGATGCAAGGAGCTTCACTGTTAGGAACATGATGGAATCTTTTACGAAAATAGTGTCATAGGAGAGAGAAGACCCAAACATGCACTCAGTGTGAGGCATTGTGCTCTGGAGCAATACACAGTACATTTTACAGTCGGCTGCAGATTGTCATTTGTGATATTTGTCATCTAGGTTCAGAGACCTTTCCAGTTCTGTATTAATGACTGGTGGACGTGGTGAAGACAGCTAGCCTCACTCATGATGTCTCTGCATAGCTGTTGATGTGCGGCCTTAGTACAGAAGTGATCAAGGTCATCTGGATTGGAAAGTCTAAACCACAGGTTCCTTCAGTTCTATAATGAGAGCACCTATTGATTTCTTGAACTATGCCACATAATAAAATTTGTAAAGTCATCTTGGATAGATCAAGTGTGCACTTTAGAGTGGAAATCAGTCCACTCTTTTAAATGATGGTGTATTTTCAACAAACTCACAGAACTCTCAAAGAAAGTAGTCAACCTCCCTGCCCCCCTGCCCCACATCAAACTAGGAACTGAGAGTTTGTTAATATCCAAAGTGGAGAGCAAGACAGTTATCAACAACACATGGAAAAGATTTTGGGAAAGGTGGATTACCCTATATTGGTGTGTTCATGGCAACAAGTAGAAGCAGTAGTTCCAGCTGGGTGACTGTGAACTACCACGAGCCAGCATAACCAGGGTCAGAGGACATACTTTAGTAGGTGGAAATTTCTACAGATAGCCAGATTGGGACATATCAGTTTAGAGAGTCATCTGAATATAGCTTAAAATAGATAGAATATAAATGCACCAAGCATATGATAATAGTTGGAGGTGAAACAAGTACTGTATCATTGAAAGAAGTACAGAGGCAGCGAATGTGCCGGGGCTTAACCCCAGTTCATTACTACCAGCACCACGTCATGTAACGCAACTGTGCTTGACATACAAAGGATTGCACCATAATCTAATGGCATAATTAAAAATTAAAATAACTTTCCCAAACTTTGTCAGTGTATGCTTAGATATATTAACAATAACATTTTAAAGTCTCAGACTGATCGAATGAATATGTCAGGCAAAATATATGATATTATTAAAAAAATAAGTGGCACTAAATTATAAAACCAGAAAGCTAAAACTGATCAGAATATGCAAAACTATGTCACAATTCAAAGTTGCAAGCCTCAAGTTGATCAGAGCAAGATTTTTTGTCAAAATTGGTGTTTTTACAAAAAATTGATGGCACTTAACATCAGACTAAAAAATATGAAAATTCATATTTAACCTAAGTTACATGTAAAAACCTGCTATGTGTGACACCAATAAGCTACCTGTATTAGTTTTCAGTTTATTTATTAAAAACCAAAAGTCAAACACCTGCATGTGCTGTGCTTTGGAGGAGCAGAGCTGGGCAGACATGAAAGCATTTTCAGTAAAAGTAGGAAGTGAACTCAGGAGAAATGTAAACCATCCTGGATTGCTTAGATTTCATGGAAGTTACTGTCTGTGTGCCACCCGTAATGTTGACAAAACTGTGTGGCAATTGGTGAGATAATTTTTTTCACTTTTAAGTAAACAATTAACTTTAGAAGATTTGAAGTCAGGGTGATAGACCATTTTACTTGGAACTTCCTGTAGAAGTCACATCTGAACTATTAATAGTTCTGTTTCTGAAAGTGATATTATTATTATTATTATTATTATTATTAGGGATATTATTATATTTTGTGTGTGTGAACATTTACAGAATATATGAATCAGTTAGAACTCAAAACTTTCATCTATAGTCATAGTTCCTGATCCTGCTTAGTAAATAGCAAATAGGAACATTTTCCTTCAGTGAGTACAAAGAGAAATGTGGACTTGCAGACTGGAAATTATGTTCAGTACGTTCTCCATCACCTCCTGGCTGACTGCAAAAATAATTTGCAGGCTCTTCAAAATGGCAAAGGTAGGTGTAAGCATGCGCAGACAATTTAAGTGCCCGTTATAACAACAGTAAAAAGAATTAGGATATTTATCTGATGCTCCCCATACAGTTTTAATCAGCCAGGAGATTGAACTGTGGAAGTGATCAGTACAAAACTGGGAATTCGTTTGGCACTAACAGGATACCAACGAGGAACATGCCAAAACCAGTGCAAGAAGAGTTTTAAGATTTGCTCAAGAGTGTGGACTAAAATGTGAATGTTAGCCACACCACTGGTGCTGAGATTAGAAGAAGATGTGCATCATCACAGAGTTGTGTGGTCCTGCAAGTTACCTCCAAGCTACTGCATGTGCTCATCGATGCCTAGGCCCCACTGCGCTACTGCTGTAGGTGATACCTGCTGCCATCTCACCATCATAGCTGCTGCTGCTTCCTGCATTACATCACAATGTATCGCATCACATCTGCGGGTACACCATGCCAGCATCACTTGCCAGGTCAAGCAATTAAGTAAAGATGAGAATATTTATGGTATTTGATAACTGCTCGTAACAGCTATTAAAAATGGAATCTAATAATAAGGATGATTTGAAAGTTAAGACAGAACCAGTATCTGATGATGAATCCTCAGAAACAGAAATTAAAATTAATGAGGATAGTTCTGTCAAAGTAATAAATCCAAAATCTGAAGGTGATATGTCAAAAGTAGAATCAGAAGTAAATTTCAATGTTACTGCAAAGTTAGAACCATTTTCTTACAATTATGTAATTGAAGTTGAAGTCACACAAGAAAAGAATTAATAGAATTATCATATGATGAAAGTGAGTTCAATATTTCTGAAATTTAGCCAAGTTAGGGAATGCTAGAAACTCCTTTAAAACCAGATGAAATGCCGAGTAGTAAGGTACAGGCACCAAATTGGATGCAGTTACTGTTTTCTGTGCTTGAATCACATCAAAAAGAACTGAACAATAATATGCAATCCAGTAGTAAATACTTAAATAAGGTTGAATCTAGTAATAATGAACTAAGGGACAAAAAGAACTCAAAACTGAGTAACTTAAATAAGATTGATTCTAATCACCATGATAAGCAAATCAGCTACAGCTAACTAAATTGCATAGCATTTTCAAAAGTGAAATTGGTGAAGTTCGCAAAGATTTCAAAGATGCAGATGACATGGAACGAGACTGTTGGAAAGAATAGGTAATGAATCCAAACTTTGCTCTAATTGGTTTGAGGAAGTAACTAATAAATAAAATGCTTGTCAGAAGGATATTAAGAAAGTGAAATCTGTGTGTGTGAAATTATGTGAGGATGTTGAAAAATATTTTTTCTGACAGAGTGGAAGCAGAAGAATGTGAATGTTAGAAGTATGGAAGATCAGAATACATGATCTAATTATCACAGTGAAGGCCATTGTAGAGGTAAAGGAGGTAAACAAGCATCATGCTTCCACAATAATTATTAAGATGAAGGTAGGAATATAAATAATGTACCACTGATACAAGATGGAAAGCAGAATGCTACCCAATCTGATTCTGAACCGAATGCATACAATAGGCAGGTGTGGGAAACCAAACCCCATCTATGAGGAAACCGGCATTCACCAGGCAGAAACAGTAACACAATCAGTAACAAAAACATAGACCACAGTTAGTCAGCACATGCAAAATGATGACAGGGGTGATAAAACAGGAACAGAATATAACATTAATGTGCTAAACCACTCTCACTATCTAGTTCATAGCATTTTGGACACATTAGACAAATGGGACCAGAAGGAGAAAGAAAACATTACAGATAATAGGGAATAACAAATTGACTGGTTTAAGTCAGATGAGTTCGAAGATGAAGTAAAGGCTTACATCTTTGACAATAATGGTAATCTGAAGGCTAAAGTTTTAGTGGAGAAAGTAGAGTCAGTTTTGCAAGATTCTGAGGAGGAGGAGTTGTTGGATGAAGGTGGTAGCAATAATAATGAGATCAGATACATATTAGCTGTATTGGCCTGCCATAAACTGTAAAAGCAAACAGTATTATAGATAACAAGGTTGCACAGAGATGGAGTTGCTGAGAGGAAGAGATTAATTTAGCTGATGTGCAGCAAACAAAATTGGAGGAATTCATCAAGTGCTTCAATTTAAAATTGGTGGACAGGTTGCAAAAGGCAGCTGCAGATGTAGAGGTTGATGACCCTGTGAATATAAGCATAAATGTACTTGCAAATGATCAAAATTACTTTAGTTGGAGACAGGCTGAAAAAGATTTATTAGAAGACTTTCATGAGGACCTGTTCAAACTAGAATAACTTACCCTACTATAAAAACTAACATCTCAGGAGTAACACTGTGTTGTCTTTTTGATAGTGGCAGCAAATCAAGTGCTTTGTACCAAGCATTCCTTGACACTATTCCTCATAAGAATGACTTAACTGTCAGAAAGTAAGTGGTTTAAGAATAATAGGTACTACTGGAAAAGTTTAGACCAGTACAGCATGAAGTGTTGATACCAACTAGTATAGGTAACACAATAATAGATCATCCTTGTTTAATTGTCCTCAGTTAAGTCTCAAAATGTTGAATGGTAAAGACCTTTAAATGAAATATCAAAGAAAGATTTACTTTGATCAGAGCTGTGTTAACTTTACCAGATTCTCGAGTGATTATGGAGTCTTTCATTTGAAATTATGTGGGCAGAAACAATGAAGCATGCGAACTGTCTTTGACAGTAAAGAGAAAGATACTAAATTTGGAAATAACGTCCTGCATGCTAATGCAGAAGAGAACTATATCCTGGAAGCAACAGAGCTAAGATACTGTCAACAAATCAAACTTCTCATAAAAACAGGGCAGAATTAAGGGAAGTGTTAACCACTCATCACAATGTATTCCCAAATATACCTGGTGAAGTTCTATATCTACATCTACATCCATACTCTGCAAACCAGCATGAGGTGCATGGCAGAGGGTACATCCCATTGCACCAGTCATTAGGGTTTCTTCCTGTTCCATTCACGTATGGAGTGGAGGAAGAATTGATTGTTTGAATGCCTCTGTGCTTGCAGTAATTATTCTAACCTTATTGTCATGATCCCTATATGAATGATACATAAGGGACTGTAGTATATTCTTATAGTAATCATTTAAAGCTGGTTCTTGAAACTTTGTCGATAGACTTTCTCAGGATAATTTAATCTTCAAGAGCCTTCCAGTTCAGCTCCTTCATTATCTCTGCGACACTCTCTCATGAATTAAACAAACCCGTGACCATTTGTGCTGCCATTCTCTGTATACACTCAATATCTTCTATTAGCCCTAACTGGTACAGGTCTCACACACTTGAGCAGTATTCAAGAACTGGACACACAAGTGATTTGTAAGCAATCTGCTTTGTAGATTGATTGCACTTCCCCAGTATTCTACCAATTACTTGCAGTCTACCACCTACTTTGGCCATGACTAAACCTACGTGATCATTCTATTTCATATCCTTACAAAGTGTAACACCCAAGTATTTGTTCAAGTTGGCCAACTTCAAGAGTGATTCATTGATATTATAGTGATAGGAATACTACATTTCTTTGTTTGTGAAGTGCAAACTTCTACATTTCTGAACATCAATGCAAGTTGCCAATCTCTGCACCACTTTGAAATCTTATCAAGATCGGGTTGAATATTTATACAGCTTTTTTCAGATAGTATTTCATTATAGATAAATGCATCAGCTGCAACAAGCCTGATTTTACTATTAATATTGTGTGCAAGGTCATTAATATACAACATGAACAACAAGGCTCACAACACACTTCCCTGGGGCACACCTGAAATTAATTCTACATCCGACAATGACCCTCTATCCAAGATAATATGTTGCATGTTCTCTACCAAAAAGTCCTCAATCCAGTCATAAATTTCACTTGATACTTAAAGGGTATGAATGCCTTTGAATGAAAAGCCGGGCAGGTATTTTTCAAGAAACCTCATCAGATACATGTTACAAGAAAGCAAGCTGTTACGAAAGAAATTCAATGTATGTTGGCATGGTGTGTCATTGACCAAGTGACTATTGAGAATAATAATCCTCTTGTTGTGCCTAAGCATGGCAGAAGTGTCAGATTAATACTGGATGCATGCTGGCTAAATGAAATTGTAATGAGAGAGTGGCTGTCCTCAAAATATGGATGAACTCATACAAAAATTCTGAGGAGTTATGTATCTTACATCAATGGACATAACATCTGGCTACTGGAATTTGCCCCTGGCAAAAGAATAATGTAAATATTTAGCTTTTTGGATGAAGAAGTGTGCTACCAATATAAAGTATTCCCATTTGGATTAAATATTTCTGTGTGTGCCTTTGTAAGAATGACGGATCACATGGGGCAGGAATTGTTAGATCAGATGACTATTTATGTAGACAACTAGCTACACCCAGCGAACTTTGTTCTGTCTCTGAAAATCTTTATATGTTATAGCTGAGCAGGCAAATGTTGTTTTGCCATATAAATTATCTCTAGTCTATACGAATAATGTATACGTGTAACACAATGTATACCCGGCAAACTTCGTTCTGTCTCTGAAAATCTTTATATGTTATAGCTGACCCAGCAAACATTGTTTTGCCATATAAATTATATCTAGTCTATAAGAATAATGTATATGTGTAACATAATGTATACGTGTAACACAATAGCCATTGTTGGCAGGAGCTCATGACACAAACAATAACAATGGTCGAAAACTGTGTATGGAGTAGGAAAAGGCTTGGAGGAAGTCTGGCAGTATCAGCCACTATTAGTTCTAGCATTTCTATGGTAGATCGCATGGATTTAACAATAACAGCTGATACACGGCTCGTCCATGAACATACAAACCTAGTGGCAATTTCGTGTCGAAACGTGTTCGCCATCATTATGGATAAGGCCAAGCACATATGCATCAATTTTTATCGTATGTAAACATATTGTATGATTAAATTCTTTTAGAGAAACAAAGGAGAGCACAGGAACTTCTTTGTTCCACTAAAAGAATTTGATCATACAATATATTTCCGTACGATAAAAATCGATGCTTGTGCGTTAGGAGTAAATGTCAGTTTGGCGAATGACGCATGCTACCTAGTTAAACTTCTCGATCTAGTTACGTTGATTCAAAGAGGGATATTTGAGTTGTTGCATTTAGTACGTTTTCTTCAATTACCTATCTATCGAATAGTGAAAGATTATCACCGGTAGACACCTGGCGGAGATAACTGATCAAGTGATAATTGATCAGTTATTGACCAGGGTTGAAAATTATTAAATTACTAAAACTGCTATTAAAAATAGGGGTTGGTAGTAGAAGGGTGACAATTTAGGGTTGCGTGTATTTTGTAATGCCGCATCAGAAAGAAATAAAAATAAAAATTTCTGTCAAAAAAAAATTTTTTTGGGGGGTGGACCACCCTTATCACTTAGGGGTATGAAAAATAGATTATGACCGATTCTCAGATGTAATGAATATACATGTAAAATTTCATCAGAATCGATTGAGCCGTTGCTCAGTTACCGACCATGGTTGAAAACTATTAAATTACTAAAATTGCTATTAAAAAATAGGGGTTGGTGGTAGAAGGGTGAAAATTTAGGGTTGTGTGTATTTTTTAATGCCACATCACAAAAAATTAAAATAAAAAGTTCTGTCCAAAAAATTAAGAAAAAATTTTGGTGTGGTCCACCCTCATCACTTAGAGGTATGAAAAATAGATTATGACCGATTCTCAGACATATGGAATATACGTGTACAATTTCATCAGAATCGATCGAGCCATTGATCAAGTGATAATTGATCACTTATCGACCAGGGTTGAAAACTATTAAATTACTAAAATCGCTATTAAAAAATAGGGGTTGGTGGTAGAAGGGTGAAAATTTAGGGTTGTGTAAATTTTTTAGTGCCACATCATAAAAAAATAAAAATGAAAAGTTCTGTCCAAAAAATAAAAAAAAATTTTGGATTGGACCAACCTTATCACTTAGGGGTATGAAAAATACACTCCTGGAAATGGAAAAAAGAACACCCACCATACTTGCTCCGGACACTGCGAGAGGGCTGTACAAGCAATGATCACACGCACGGCACAGCAGACACACCAGTAACCGCGGTGTTGGCCGTAGAATGGCGCTAGCTGCGCAGCATTTGTGCACCGCCGCCGTCAGTGTCAGCCAGTTTGCCGTGGCATACGGAGCTCCATCGCAGTCTTTAACACTGGTAGCATGCCGCGACAGCGTGGACGTGAACCGTATGTGCAGTTGACGGACTTTGAGCGAGGGCATATAGTGGGCATGCGGGAGGCCGGGTGGACGTACCGCCGAATTGCTCAACACGTGGGGCGTGAGGTCTCCGCAGTACATCGATGTTGTCGCCAGTGGTCGGCGGAAGGTGCACGTGCCCGTCGACCTGGGACCGGACCGCAGCGACGCACGGATGCACGCCAAGACCGTAGGATCCTACGCAGTGCCGTAGGGGATCGCACCGCCACTTCCCAGCAAATTAGGGCACTGTTGCTCCTGGGGTATCGGCGAGGACCATTCGCAACCATCTCCATGAAGCTGGGCTACGGTCCCGCACACCGTTAGGCCGTCTTCCGCTCACGCCCCAACATCGTGCAGCCCGCCTCCAGTGGTGTCACGACAGGTGTGAATGGAGGGACGAATGGAGACGTGTCGTCTTCAGCGATGAGAGTCGCTTCTGCCTTGGTGCCAATGATGGTCGTATGCGTGTTTGGCGCCGTGCAGGTGAGCGCCACAATCAGGACTGCATACGACCGAGGCACACAGGGCCAACACCCGGCATCATGGTGTGGGGAGCGATCTCCTACACTGGCCGTACACCACTGGTGATCGTCGAGGGGACACTGAATAGTGCACAGTACATCCAAACCGTCATCGAACCCATCGTTCTACCATTCCTAGACCGGCAAGGGAACTTGCTGTTCCAACAGGACAATGCACGTCCGCATGTATCCCGTGCCACCCAACGTGCTCTAGAAGGTGTAAGTCAACTACCCTGGCCAGCAAGATCTCCGGATCTGTCCCCCATTGAGCATGTTTGGGACTGGATGAAGCGTCGTCTCACGCGGTCTGCACGTCCAGCACGAACGCTGGTCCAACAGAGGTGCCAGGTGGAAATGGCATGGCAGGCCGTTCCACAGGACTACATCCAGCATCTCTACGATCATCTCCATGGGAGAATAGCAGCCTGCATTGCTGCGAAAGGTGGATATACACTGTACTGGTGCCGACATTGTGCATGCTCTGTTGCCTGTGTCTATGTGCCTGTGGTTCTGTCAGTGTGATCATGTGATGTATCTGACAACAGGAATGTGTCAATAAAGTTTCCCCTTCCTGGGACAATGAATTCACGGTGTTCTTATTTCAATTTCCAGGAGTGTAGATTACGGCCAATTCTCAGATCTACCAAATATTCATATAAAGTTTCATCAGAATTGATCGAGCTGTTTCAGAGGAGTATGGCACCTAACACTGTGACACAAGAATTTTATATATAAGGATATACTGTTGGCAGCTCCCACATGGGAAGAACATATCAGTCTACCAGACAGAGTGCTAGAAGCTATAGAAATATGAAATTAATTTAAATGTAATTAAAGTTTTAGAAGACTGAGCATCTTAGAGTCAAAATAAAATTCTTGGGCCATGAAATTAGTAGGGAAGGTATATTATCTGGTCCTTCCAAATGATCAGTCATTAAAAAGTTTGAAGCACCCAGGTATAAAAATAAGCTCAAGTTAATGTTCAGTTTATTCAGATCCTATTACTGTTTTGTGAAAGACCACATGTTTAATGCACCTTGTCTACTCCAGTTGTTGAAGAATAATATGCAAAGAGTTTGGACTGAAGAGCGCCAGTCTGCTTTTGAAGAATTAAAGAACTATTTGATGAGTAATCTGCTATTAGACCATCCAGATTTTTTCAAAAGCCTTTTGCATGTCAGTTAACACAAGTGGTTATGGGATTGCAGTAAAGATGTTTGAGATGGAAACAGAATGCGACCAAGAGGAACATACAACAATCACATTTGCGAGCCATTCACTGTAACCTGCTGAGAAAAATTATGGAATTTTGGAATTAGAGGCACTGGCTGTCATGCTGGGTATGCAAAAGCTTGAGCATTGTTTGTCAGGTCACAATATTATAATATGTAATGATCACAAGGCATTTATGTTTTTAAAAACTTGCAAATTGAGACATCCAAGACTAATGAGGTAGGCTATGTACCTTCAGCAGTTCGACCTTGACATACAAGGCAAGAACAATATGGTAGCAGATGGGCTATCAAGAAGTGGTCAGTTATGCAGGAAATCAGAAATTCTGCTTGCAGATATGAATGAGATGGGCTGGTCAAGGAAGAGAGTGCTTTGAAGAAAGTAAATAAAAAACTTAAGAAATGAGAAAAATAATGATGATCAGTTGAGGTTAGTCAAAAGCCTTTTAGAAGTCCCTAATTATCCAAAAGTAGCATTGTACTATCGCCTCAATAAAGGAATTTTATTCCAAAGAAGGAAGTTAGATTTATCATAATGGAAGATATGTTTTCCATCCCAACACTTGGATTTGCTTATAGATTGCATGCATCTGGAGCCAAGAAATGCATTACTAAATTAAGTGAGAAAATGATTTTTGACAACATGCATCGTACACTAGCAAGAAGGCTAGCATCCTGTGTTGTACGCCAGAAGGTAAGTGCAGTAAACAGTGCAAGGAGTGTGCACAACCTAGAACCGAGTAAACTTCTGGAATTATGTGCGGCCAATCTTTTAGGTTCTCTATAAATATCTAGAAGAGGATTTACTCATGTTTTTGTGGTGATTGATGGTTTTAGCAAGTATGTCAAACTATATCCAATAAAGAGAGATAATGTCAAGATGCTGGTAGACAAGCTGGAGAAGGACTAATTTGTTAAGATTGGAAAGCCTAAGAGTCTGTTATCAGATAATGGTCCACAGTTTGCATCTGAAAAATTTAAATTATGTCTAGAAAAGGCTGGAATTCGCCATATAACAGTCTCAGCATATTTTCCACAGAGAAATAGGAGCAAGAGGTTATGCTTGAAGTAAATAGGTTATGTAGAACTTATTATGCAAGAAAGCATTTGACTTGGGCTGATAATATCAACAACTTTGAAGAAATCATCAACAACCTTAAACATGATGCAAAAGGCTTCACTCCTTGTGAACTAATGTTTAACCAGGAACCCCAAAACATCCTTTCAAACATGGTTGATTTTCCAGTTCTATCTCAGAGCTCTATAGATGAAAAGAAACAACACGCTAGGGCAAACACATAAAAGAGACCTGGACAGAAGAAGACTATTTGTAACACTGGTGAACTAGTATTAGTCAAAACTAAAGAAAAATCTAAGACAATTTCAGTGAAAAAAAAGAATTTTATGCATGTTTATCAAGGACCACTCAGGATAATAGATAACACTCATGCAAACACATACCAATTGGAACACCCCAAAAATAAGAAAGAAATAGGTCTACAAAACATTGAGATCTGAACGCTTTCAAAATTGACAGTAATTAAATGCCACTCTTTGGCAGATACACAGTTTGGCATACTGTGCGGTCCTGGCTGGATGACACTTTATTTCCCTTTCAAGTTTCATTCTCCTCTTCTGTCCTATCTGTAGTAAGTACAGAATATATGACTTCATGTTGTACACATGCTATTTGTTTGTAATGTCTTCCTACTAAGTAAGAATGATTCCCAAAAATGACAATACCCAAAAGATGACTTAGAAGAGAATATGAGAGGTAAACTTGCAAAAGTAAATTCTAAACATTAAAATAACAGTGGGTAATTTATGAGTGCCAATGATATAAAAATTAAGGCTGAAGGAAATGAATAGCAAATAATATCCACAAAAAATGATTAGTTACAACAAAATACTTTGTGTTAAGAGAAGCAATTGAAGCTAAAAATTCATACAGTTTGAAAGAATAAGGTCTGCATAAATTAATAATATACATGTTGGAAGTAATGTTGCCTGTAAGTAAGAGAGATTAATAATGTGGTGCCAATAAAGGCAAGCGAAAGCATTTTGACATTAATTAAAGGAGGTGTGTGAAAGTGGTGTGAAGATCACACCAAAAAACATGTAAATAATGAGGTCAGTAGGCTAATGAAGGTAAAAGAGAGAAAGAAGCATTGAAATATGTTGGAAAGTGAAATATTGGGATAAATGAAAATAAGGAAAAATAGGAGTAATGAAGTCAGTAAGCTGACATTTAATGTAACATGGTGGAAAATTGTTGTATAATTCCCTCAAGTCTCGTAAAAAGGGCTGAGAAATGCAAATGGTCAATTAACAGATAAATATAGACAACAATACAATTAAAAAAAAGTGTGTTAAGAAATGCAGATTGTAGAGTATTGGTAGCATATAATAAAAACAATTTTTTTTAATTATGGGTGTGACAAAGCAAAGTAACTGCTGTCAAACAAACAACCTCTTTAGCATACCAATCCATATGATAATCGAGCTATATGAATAGAGCTTACAAAGGTTATTCGATTTTCTAAGTGAAGTAACAACATCTAAAGTAATGACATAAATTGCAGACTAGCTCAAAGTGGAGTATTTTGAAAACCTATGTTGACTTTCAGATCATAATAGTTATGGTTTTAAAAAAGTTGCAAAGTTCATGATTCAAGCTTAATAATGATGTAACTAGTTATAAGTGAGGAAGAGTAATATCACAATTTTATGAAGCAGCGTATTGCAAATAATCATTTTGTAGAGGTTAATAGTAGTTTACCAAATAATGAATTTTTAAAAAGAAAAAAATCTTTATGATAACTTACTTAAATTATAGAAGGAAAATTGAATATGGAATATGTTTTGTCCTCCCTTAGATATAAGTTGAGGAAAGAAGCCTCTCAGGGATACTGATGCTTCATGAAAGACAACCTACAAGCTGTATGGAGAAAGATGTGAGAACACCAACCACAATGACCCTTCCCCTTCCCTTTTTTGTAACAGTGTCGAAAAGGATACCAACCATAGTGACTTCCCAATCTCTGCCTTAAATTTTTTTAATGAAAGTGATTTGTAAAAACACACACCACAGTTCCTACAATTGTGATTAAATGAGTGAGCACTAAAAAGTGAAATGTTTTTGTGTTTTTCTCTTTCAGGAAAGACTGAATACTCTAAATCAAAAACTTAATTTTGTCATAGTATAAAATTTATTTCAAGTTTCCGGGCCATTTTATATGCGGTACATTATCTGTAAAAATCCACTACATTTTATTTTTCTGTGTGTGTTTTAAATATATGGTTAATTTTGTGGGTGTAGTATTAAGTAAAATTTAGCTAAAATCAAAAGGTCAACTATAGTAACGTCACTTGTTTCTAATATTTCATTTCGTTCAAAAGTAAATTTTTTCACCAACACAAGTAAGGGTCCAGGAAGTGGAACAAGTGCTGTACCATTGTAAGAGGTACAAAGGCAAGCAAATGTGTCAGGGCTTACACCAGTTCAATACTTTTACACCACATAATCATGATGCACCTGTGCTTAACATACAAAGAATTGCATCATAATCTAATAGTGAAAGTGAAAATTAAAAACACTTTTCTGAACTTTGAATTATTTAGGAATAAAGGAGACAACTCACTGAAAGGCAGAAGTGCTGCATCAGCTTCACTAGCTTTCAGAACGTACTTTCTTTTTCAAGCTTGTGGGAGAAACATGCATGCACACACTCACACACACACAAACACACACACGCACACACACACACACACAAACTGAGCACAATGTAGGGAGACAGGCATGTGCATGTGAGTGAGTGAGTGAGTGTGTGTTTGTGTGCATGTATTTCCTACGAGCTTGATAAAGGAAGTTCATTCCAAAACTAGCAAAGTTCTGTATCTTTCGTTTGTGTACCTATCAATGATGCAGCAGTTCCACCTTTCAGCGAGTTGTCTCCTTTATTCTGAAATAATTTGTAATTCTCAAACAGAACTTTCTGTACAATATTATTTTCTGATCTTCATCAGTGTATGCTTAAAAATATTAATGATAACATTTTAAAGTCTCAAAGGATCAAACAAATATGTCAGACAAAATATACAATCTTAAGGGAAAAAAGTTGTGCTAAATAATAAAACTAGAAAGCTAAAAACTGTTCAGAATATGCAGAAGTATGTCACAACTAAAAGTTAGAAGTCTCAAGTTGATCAGAGAAATATTTTAGTCAAAATTGCCAATAAGCTACCTCTATTAGTTATCAAGTTATTTACTAAAAAAAAAGTCCTTATTCATAATAGCTTAGGTACCATTTGTATTTGTAACAGAAAGTTCTAATTACACCACTTGATTATACTCATGTTATAGTACAGATGTACCTAGTTGCAAGGCTGTATTGTAGAAATAACTAAGGTTACAAGGAATTTTAAAGAGGCAGTTCAGAGGTCATGTTCCAGTTGGTTCCATTCTAAAAATTCTAGCCATCAATGTTTAAATGCAGTTGAAGTAAAACTTTTTCAGTAGCTAAAGCAAAGTTAACTTTTTTTATTTAAAAATTAAGAAGATTGTAAATTGTTAAACAATAGAGCTATTAATTAATACATGTCTGAGAAAGGGGGCATTTAGATCCTGCTACTTGTGCATAGGGTGGTTGATAGCAGATTTGAGATATCAATCCGTCCGTGTCAGTCAAATGTCTGTGTGCCCTGTGCTTCAGATGACAGGTCTGGTGAGGCACGGAAGCATTTTTGGTAAAAGTAGGAAGTGAACTCATGAGGACTGTACACCACCCTGCTGCACGGCAAGTAACAAGATTATTTTTCCACATTCAAGGTGAGAAATTAATTTCTGATGATTGGAAGTCAGGGTGATAAACCATTTTACTTGGAACTTCCTGTAGAAGTCACCTCTGAACTGTTAATAGAGCTGTTTCTGAAAGGATTATTATTATTATTATTATTATTATTATTATTATTAGGGATATTATTATATTTTGCATGTGTATGAACTTATGCAGAATATATCAATCAGTTAAAACTTAAAACTGTTATTTATAGTCATAGTTCCTGACCCTGCTGAGTAAATAACAAGCAGGAATATTTTCTTTCAGTGGGCATAAAGAGTAATGTGGACTTTTCAGACTGGAAATTATGTTTAGTATGTTCTCCATCACTTCCTCACTGGCTGCAAAAATAGTTTTTCAGGCTCTTGTAAACAGCAAATGTAGTTGTAAAGCATGCATACACAATTTAAATGTCTTTGCATAATGACATAACGGAACACTGACAATCTTGATTATTTACCCGCAACTCCACGAGTTTACCTGTACAGTATTGAGAGGGAAAACTATGTACACTTTATCAATGGTAAGGACAAAGAGTCTTGTGATGTTATACTGAATACGTTATCTGACAACTGCTTTGAACAACTAGCCTGACAACATGTAATGGAAATCTTTTAGAACTTCTGGTTACAAACAAACTAACCTTTTTAAGAGTGTCATCAATGAGAGAGAGGTTGGTGACCATGATTATATTGTGGGGGCTATGGTCACCAACAGCAGAAAGGCCATCAAGAGATAGAAGAGATTATTTGTATTTGGCGGAACTAATAGACAGTCACTATCAACTTGCTTAAAAGACAAATTGAGAACATTTGGCACAGATTTGACAAACACAGAACAGTCAGTGTTAAAGCTGAAATATATTATAAACCACAATCTAGATAAAAATGTTTCAAATAAAGTTGTAAAAGATGGAAAATACCCATCTTTGCATAATGATAACATCTGCAAAATGCTCCAGAAACAGAGACTCCAAATATCTTGGTACAAAAGAGATAGCAAGGAAAGTGATGGAGGAAACTTAATAACAAGTAGTATATTCATAATGAGGACCATTCTGAAAGCCTATAATAATTTTCAGCAGTAAGATCTTAGTGAAAGATCAAGCATAAAAAACTGTGGCAATAAATAGATCCAAATGTTCCATTCAATCTCTTGCGGACCTGGAATTGAATATAGATGCAGCAGACAGAAAGCAGAAATATTAAATTCTGCATTTACAATGTACTTACATATTATGCAGATATTTACCAAACCAATATCTGACCACTGCACAGACTCAACAACCTTTGCATTGAAAAACAATTAAGATTATCTAGATGAGTATGGCAACAGACCGCAACTTGAATTTTACATTGAATATTCTATGGCAATAGCACCTTTCCTAACTTGTATATATTGTGAATCTCTTCTGCAGTTAATAGCCTCATGTGACTGAAAAAGAGACCAGGTCACTTTGTCACTTACATTTACAAAAGGGTAAAAGATTGTATGTACAGTATTACAGATCAATATCTCCAATATTTATCTGTTACAGGACCCCAGACACATTCTAAGTTCAAACATTATGATGTCTCTAGGGAAAAGGAAGCTTCTCTCAAACAGTCAGCATGAACTCCCCCCCCCCCCCCCCCCCCCCCGCCCCCACCCCCCCTCACACACACACACAAAAACCCTTGTGCAAGACACTAATTATTTTATTTATTCACAACGTTCTGCATTTCCCAGATACATGAATTATATGACACAGGACAATAATGTTAATTCAGTAATATGGAAAACATATTTAAAACTTTAAATTTTTGGAAGGGGTCTGCAAAAATGCTGTGCATGTTTAAAGGAAACTGCCTACAACACACAAGTGCAAGCAGTTGTACAGTATTATTCCAGTGTTTAGAGTCCTTACAAAGTAGACATGACAACAGACATTGAACAGATTCAGAGCTACACTGCTAGGATTGTAACAGAATGTCATGACCAATATAAAAGTCTAACAGAAATGCTCATGTCTCTTAACTGAGAATCTTTGGAAGAAAGATGACCTAGTTTTCATGAAACCTGCAACTATCATGTAGCCACCATCACATACTTCATGTAGGTAAGAGATATTAGGGCACAAACAGAGCATATGCCCTTGCTTCATAAGCAAATGGAATCAGACACAAAACTGATAATATTGCTTGAAGCACACTCAGCCATGCACTACACTACAGCTTGTGGAGTATATACATTGAGGTTGATTAAAAGGTCAAAACCCCATTTTATTACCTTATTGTTGCTGTGGTCTTTAGTCTGATTACAGGTTTCATGCATCTCTTTACACTACTCTACCCTGCATGAGCCGCTTAATCTCTGAATAATTACTGCACCCATGTCTTTCTGAATCTGCTTACTGTATTCATATCTCTGTCTCCCTCTATGATTCCCCCCCCCCCCCCCTTTCCACCTGCCACATCTTCATCCAACACTAAATTTGTGATCCCTTGGTGTCTCAGAATGTGTCCTACCAAACGATCTCTTCTGTTGGTCATGCTGTGGCAGAAAATCCTTGTCTCCCCAATTCAACTCAGTACCTCCTCATTAATTATATGATCTACCCAAATAACCTTCAGCATTCTTCTGTAACACCACATTTCAAAAGCTTCTATTCTCTTCTTGTTGAAACTGTTTGTCATCCATAGTTCACTTGCATACCTGACTACACTCCATACAAATACTTTCAGAAAAGACTCTCTGGCACGTAAATGTATACTTGATGTTAAATTTAGAAATGCTTTTCTTGCCATTGCCAGTCTACATTTTATATCATCTCTACTTTGGCCATTATTGGTTAATTTTGTTGCCCAAACAGCAAAACTCATCCACTACTTTAAATGTGTCATTTCCTAATCTAATTCCCTCAGCATCACCTGATTTAATTCGAGTAGATTCCATTATCCTGGTTTTGCTTTTGTTGATGTTCATCTTACATCCTCCTTTCAAAATACTGTCCATTCCATTCAGCTACTCTTCCAAGTCCTTTGCTGTCTCTGACAGAATTGCAATGTCATCGACAAACCTTTTAAGTTTTTATTTCTGCTCCCTGGACTTTTATTCCTACTCCAAATTTTTCTTTTGTTTCCTTTACTACTTTCTCAATGTACAGATTGAATAACATTGGGGATAGGATACGGCCCTGTCTCATTCCCTTCTCAACCACATCTTCCCCTTCATGCCCTTGACCCTTTAACTACCATCTGGTTTGTATACAAGTTGTAAATTGCCTTTCACTTCCTGTATTTTACCCCAATACTCTCAGAATTTCAAAGAGAGTATTCTACTCAACATTGTGAAAAGCTTTTTCTAAGTCTACAAATGCTACATACACAGGTTTGCCTTACCTCCACCTAACTTTCAAGAGAAGTCATAGCATCAGTACTACCTCGAGTGTTCTTACATTTCACCTGAATCTGAACTGATCTTCCATGAGGTCGGCTTCTACCAGTTTTTCCAATATTCTCTAAAGAGTTCATGTTAGTATTTTGCAGCCACGACTTATTAAACTGATATATTTGTAATATTCACACCAGTCAGCATCTGATTCTTTTTGGAATTGGAATTCTTATATTCTTCTTGAGGTCTGAGGGTATTTCACCTGTTTCCTGTCTCATACGTATTGTCGTGGCTTGCTCTCCCAAGGCTATTTCTAAGATAATGTTGTCTATTCCTGGAGCCTTGATTTAACTTAGGTCTTTCAGCACTCTATCAAATTCTTTGTGCAGTATCATATCTCCTATCTCATCTTCATTTATGTTCTCTTCCATTTCTATAATATTACCCTCAAGTACAGCTCTATATACTCCTACCACCTATCAGCTTTCTGTTTTCCACCTGAGCTCTTTATATTCATACAGAAGGTTCTCTTTTCTCCAAAGGTCTCTTTAATTTACCTGTAGGCAGTATCTGTCTTTTCACTGCTAATATATGATTCTAAGTGCTTATATTTGTCCTCTAGCCACCCCTGCTTAGCTATTTTGCACTTTCTGTCAATCTCATTTTTTAGATGTTTGTATTCCCTTTCACCTGCTTCATTTAGCGCCTTTTTGTATTTTCTTCTTTCATCAATTAAATTAAATACCTCTTGTGTTACCCATGGATATCTACTAACCCTCATCTTCTTACTTACTTGATCCTCTGCTGCCTTCATTTTTTCATCTCACAAAGCTACCTATACTTCTTCTAGTATATTCCTTTCCCCCGTTCTTGTCAATCAATCCCTAATGCTCCCTCTGAAACTCTCACCAACTTCTGGTTCTTTCAGATTATCCAGGTCCCATCTCTTTAATTTCCTACCTTTTTGCAATCTCTTCAGTTTTAATCTACAGTTCATTACCAATAAATTCTGATCAGAGTCCACATCTGTGCCTCGAAATGTCTTATGATTTAAAATCTGGTTCCCAAATCTGTGTCTGACCATTATATAATCAGTCTGAAATCTGCCAGCGTCTCCATATCTCTTCCACATATACAACTTTTTTTCATTATTCTTAAACTGTGTTAGTGATGATTAAATTATGCTCTGTGCAAAATTCTACCAGGCAGTTCCCGGTTTCATTCTTTTTCTCCAGTCCATATTCATCTACTGTTTTTCCTTTCCTTCCTTTACATACTATTGAATTCTAGTCCCCCTTGACTATTAAATTTTCATATCCCTAAACTATCTGAATAATTTCTTTTATCTGATCATACATTTCTCCAGTCTCTTCATCATCTGTGAAGCTAGCTAGCATATAAACTTGTACTATTGTGACGGATGTGGGCTTTGTGTCTATCTTGACAATAATAGTCCATTCATTATGCTGTTTGTAGTAGCTTATCAGTGTTCCTATTTTCTTATTCATTATTAAACATACTCCTGCATTACCCCTATTTAATTTTGCATTTATAGCCCTGTAGTCACCTGACCAGAAGTCCTGTTCCTGTTGCCACTAACACCCGCTATATCCAACTCTAACCTATCCATTTCCCTCTTTAAATTTTCTAACCTACCTGCCCAATTAAGGGATCTGACATTCCATACTCCAATCTGCAGAACTCCAGTTTTCTTTCTCCTGATAATGACATACTCCTGAGTAGTCCCAGCCCGAGATCAGAATGGGGAACTATTTTAGCTCTAGAACATCTTACCCACAAGGATGCTATCATCATCATTTAACCATACAGCACATCTGAATCCCCTTGGAAAAAATTAAGGATGTATTTCTACTTGCTTTCAGCCATTCACAGCACCAGTACAGCAAGGTTGTCTTCATTGATGCTACAAAGCCAGATCAATTAATCATCTGACTGTTGCCCCTGCAACAGGCTGTGCCCCCTCTTCAGGAACCAGATGTTTGTGTGGTATCTCAACAGATACCCCTCCATTGTGGTTGCACTTACCATATGACTATCTGTATCAATGAGGCATGCAGGTCTCCCCACCAATGGCAAAGTATGTGGTTCATGGGAGGTTCATTATCTTATGCCTAAAAACTTCTTTTGGAAATTTAATCAATCAGTCTAACACTGTCTACGCTTCAAAAAATATTTGACATTTCAATATGATCGCTAATGATTAAACATTTATACATAGGCCACAAGGTATTTGGCTCATGTCGAGCATATTTCTCACTAATTTAACATTTTAAAATCACAGTTGTAAAATTTATAATATTGACTAATGATTTTATTTCTTGCCTCAGCCTTCTACACCTTTGTCTTTCACATCATCTACTGACACTTACCTGTCTTGCTTGGTATCAACAAAACAGACCGAGCCACACACCAGTTACTGGTAGAGCAATTATGACAAACAGCTTCTACAGTGACATAGAAGCAAGTCTCATTTCCACTATTTGGTACTTTTAACACAATCTCTTCCTCATTTATATCTGTCTTGATTTTTTCTTCAGTAGTACAGTATGCCTTTGAACATTCAAGTGTTTTGTTTAAATTACTTTGACAAGTGTGACATTTTTTTATAATGTAAGAGCTGACTTGGTAATCCACAGGCATTTTCTGGATATGGATTGTTGAAAATGACAATGCTTTTTCATCAACATAGATAAAAGTTTGATGTCTTGAAATATCTAAAACATCTGTAACAAAAAAAAATTAAAAAGCATAAGAAAAATAAAATACTTTGAAACGTAAGCCATAGCTACAGTTTAATGAAGAACCTGGTACAATGGATTAGTGAAGTAGTTGATACATGCAGATATTTCTTATTTTCCAAAAGAGTCAGGAGACGGTCTCTTTGGGATTTTAACAGTATTATGAAAAGGGTAGTTGCTACTCCCCATTTAGCGTAGATGCTGAGTTGTAGATACGCACAACATAAAGACTATCACAAAATGAGCTTTTGGCCAACAAGGTCTTTGTCGAAAAAAGACAACACAGACACACACACACACACACACACTTGCAAATGCAACTCTGGCTTCAGCTGCAACAGACTGTGGTCATATTTTGTGTGTGTGTGTGTGTGTGTGTGTGTGTGTGTGTGTGTGTGTGTGTGTGTGTGCACGTGTGTGTCTGTTGTCTTTTTTCGACAAAGGCTTTGTTGGCCGAAAGCTCATTTTGTGACACTCTTTCTGTTGTGCCTATCAGTAACTGGACAACTCCCCTATGGTGAGTAACAACTATCTTTTTCATAATATTGTTACATTCCATCCTGGATTTCCATTCTTTGGGATTTTAGCTTATCCACGTGGTTTTGCGTTTTTTAATAACGTATTTTGAGTGATAATATGAGACTTTTTTATTCTGAAATTATTTTTCATAAATGTGCTAATTTAGGGTGAAAGTCAAAAATATGCATGTATACGATAAGCTAAAAATATCCATGTATAGGATACTTCACTGTTTCCATAACATAAATCCACAATACAAAGTTTAGTTTATATATAAAAACTGAATTGTTTACAATTTTACTTATATGATGAATCACTGTATACAGTTGGGCAACTGTTGAAGCCTGATCGTGGCCGAGATTAAATAATATAAAAGTGAAATTAGGAGGAATGTAAAATGCACTAGTCTTCATCAGGAAAAGTATTACATTATGCCATTATTTTATATGGAAGAAAAAGTTAGATAAATTCCAATGTAACAAACTACGTTAAGTCATTTTCAAGTAGAAAAGGCAATTATAACTGACAAGTGAGCATTTAATAATGTAATATCACATTCCAATTGCTTGAAAGACACAAAGGCATACTGGCAGAGGCCATTGGTGACTGGTTATGTGGTGACTGATTTATCTTTGAAATAAATTGAAGTTAAGAATATTAGTGTCAAGTTATTTACCAAAAACTGACTCAACACATCCAACAAGAAAGGTATATAACTCACAATTTGACATTACTGTTACCATCACTCACATATGGTGCTAATACTAAGTCATTTCACAGGAGAAATCTGGTGGAAGGTGGGGATCCCCCCGAAACAAATAAGAAGCTTGTATCAAGAAGGAGAGAACCATCACAAACTGAGTGGTAAGGTGCATCATCTAGAATAACTGATGATAATTTTCCCAGATCTTTTATTTAGTGATTCTATAAATCTCTTTGTAAACATAACATGGCTCATTTCTTCCTGATAATCTCCTGTCTCATTTGATTTAATAATCAGGAGACCTTTCAAGAGAAAACCTTGTAGGTGCCTGGATGACAAAGAATAAGTCTGACTGCATTGCCATAAGGCATTGTCATTGTTCCTTTACTTGTGTCACCCTTCCAGCCTTGCTTGATAACATGACCAAAACTGACCCACATCTCGTCAAGCCAAACTACATTGAAGATATTCATGCCACACAGATCTGGCTTAAGAAAATTGGCATCATGATTAAGCTATGTTATACATCTCGATCAACAGCTTACAGCCATAGAAGTGCCCACAGTAAAATCCTAGATAAACCAGTACTGTGTAGAACTGCCTTGAAAAAGAAATGATTCCATAAGCATGACCAATACCATTGTGAGTTTCAGAGTTTCCATTCCATGATAATAAACGTAAACGAGATGATGAATCACATCCTCAGCAAATCAATCTGTATTGGTAACCTGCTACAGGAACACACTAACAAACTCTAAAAACTTTCCACATGGGGGGGATCTACTTCACTGCTCACTGCAACTTCTCAAATACACTCCACAACACTACAGTGTGAAAATTGATCAGTAGATGGCGCTGTATGTGTCACAAAACATAAATGAAAACACCTATCATGCACATGACCCAGTGAAGTTGCTATAAACATGCCAGGTGCACGGCTTTTCCTCCTTTCACATCTGCGACAATTGCCATGACTGTCTCAATGCAGGATTGTGCCCTGCTTGTAAAGCTGTATTACAAGAATGGTGACTTTGCAAACGCTGCTCTCCAGAAGTTCCAGACACTGAAAGGTTTGAAAAAAAAGCATAGGTCCAATGACTGCCGTGGATCTGGAGAAAATGATTTGGGAACTTCAAAAGACAGGTTCTTTTGGTGTGCAACCTGGTAGAGGGAGGAAACAAATTGACTCAATGTCAGTGGAAGCAAAGACCACAGCAATGCAGGAGGAAACAAGTGGTGTTGTGCAAATGTGTTGTGCATGGAGAACTGCTCGAACATAGGACATACTCTTGGGCACAGTGTGTAAAATCCTATGAAACATCTTTTCTTGCTATCCATTCAAAATTAAACATGTGCACAAGTTGCTTCCTGTTCACCTGCCAGCAAGACACCTTTGCTTTAGAATTTCTTGCTTGGATGGAAATGGACAATGATTGGCTGTGGAAGATTTTGTGGACAGACGAAGCCCACTTCCATCTGACAGGATATGTCAATACACAGAATTGTCGAATATGGTCAACACAAAATTCACACGCAAATCAACCAGTACCACTTCACCCTGAAAAGGTCACTGTGAGGTGCAGGTTTATGGCATTACTTATCATAGGGCCATATTGTTTTGAAGAGAGAGGTGCTTCCAGTCCTGTTACCTGTACCATCACTGGTAAGCACTATGAGTGTCTTTTGCACAACCACATCATTCCAGCTCTCCAACAGCAAGGATGTGTGGATGGGATCATTTTTATGCAAGATGGTACACCTCCGTCCATTGCAAATCCAGTTAAACAGCTGTGCCATTTTGGAAATGCTAGAATTATCAGCCTCCGTTTCCCTACAGATCACTTGATCTTAATCTGTGTGATTTATGGCTGTGTGGATATCTGAAAGACGTGTTCAGTGTTCTGATTGCAAACTTATCTGCACTGAAGGCATGCATTGCGCAACACATTCTCAATGTGACCCCTGAAACACTTCAATCAGCTGTGGAACATGCTGTTTCTCGATTTCAACTTGTTGCAGAAAATGGTGAACAGCATATTGAATATGTTTTGCACCAGTCACATGGAAATTAATAATCAGATTTGATTTTGATTGATGCTGTTAATGTGGTTTTTGGCCTCAGGACAATTAAAAACTGATGTGATTGATGTTTTATATGCAGTTTTTGGCCTCCGGACAATTAAAAACCGATTTTTCCCATCCAATGTGATATGACCAAGCCATGGTGGATGAGCTTTAATAACTAACAGTATCACACCTGTACGCCCATGCACACTGAGTAGTACAGTTTGTTTAATGTCAAATGTATACGTAAGGCATTGTTGTAAGATTCATTTGTAATTTGTAGTTGACCACTATTAAATTATTATGCTTACAGCACCATCTATTGCTATATTTTCTAACTATTTATTTTTCTTCTACCATATGTTTTCCCCCATCTCCGATAATATTTTGTTGCAATTTTACGTCATTGTGACCAGTGGTGTTACTTCTACAGCAGTTTGAAAGTTTAACTTTAGTTATAATTACCCTGTACTTTTGAGCACTCCAACTTTCAGCAAAGCTATGTCCCATGATCATATTGTTACTTTGAGAATGTTGCATTTTAGTGACAACTCGGCCATTTGTGGAGATGACAATTTGTTTAAAATTAGGAAAATAATTGATACAGTTTGTGTGGCATTCAACATCGTGTTTAATCTATTCAAAAAGCTCTGTGTCGATGAAAGCCTATTGTTGTTCAAAGGTTGCTTATCTTCTAAACAATTCATTCCTTTGAAACGAAGTAGATTTGGAATCAAAACATTTGTGCTGTCCGACTGTAAAACTGGATACATCTTGGATTTCATTGTATACACAGGCACAACAACAGAAATTGAAGTCAGAAATTGAAGTCCATAATTTGAGGAAATCTGGTGATATAATGACAACACTAATGAAGCTATACAATGAATGAGAACAATTGGCATACAGGCCCAGACTTGTTCCTCTGGCTTGACAACCATAGAACAGCAGCATGCATACTGTATGTAGCAATGGGTGAGGAGAAGTTAAGTTTATGTCAACTGACACAGTGCTTGCCATCAAGTGGTGCAACATGAGAGAAGTGTTGATGGAACACTATAGATACATGTGGCATGGGAAAGACAGACATGAAGACTGGTGAGATAGTAATGAAGCTTCAATGTGTTGTCGACTACAATGCAAGTATGAATGCAGTAGAACATTCTGACATGCTATTAAGCTCAGATGGATCTGTGCATAAATCTGTTAAATGATACAAAAAGTTCTTTTTTTCTGCATTGTGGACCCTTGTGTTTTGAATACTGATGCTCTTTACAGATCATTGACAAGAGGGAGAAAGCTACCATTAGCAGATTTTCATTACATCTGGTACAAGAACTTGTGGAAAAATTTGCTACAGAATGGAGAAGAGATAGGAAAGGAAGATGCTCTGATGACGAGAATCCTCTGCAATTTACTGGAAGGCACTTTCTGAATGTTGTTCCAAGTGACCAGTCCAAGAAATGTAGACTATGATGTAGATATGAAGTCTGCTGAAAACAGAATATGTGGCAAGAAATGAAAAATGAATGCAAAACATGCAATGTACTCTTGTGTGTTGTACCATGTTTGGAAACATACCACACAAAGAAGAACTTACAGCTAAGTTGCTACATCTGGAAGATAAAGTTAAGCCCTTACTTCTGAAAAAATTAATTAAAAATTAAAAAATTAAAAAAAACCAAAAAAATGAAAAATAAGTACAAAAACTTAAAAAAACATTTTTAACTTTGCCACTGCTGATCTGAAGCCTGAATGAGAAAGAAGGATGGGAAATATAATACTGTAAAAAATAAATAAATAAACAAAAACATATTATCTGAGCTTGAAGAGCCTCTCCAGATGAATTACTGCACAGACAAACACGTTATGTAAGAACATGTAAAACATCCAGTCCGAGCTGACAAATGCAGACTGGATGCTTCAAGTCCAAGACCATAATGAACAAAACAAAAGGAGTATTATTCATATTGATCATTTCAATCATGAATAATGAAAATCATGAAAATCCCATAGAAAAAAGCTCTTTCAGTATTTCCAGAATTTTCCAATTTTCTGGACAACTTTTCTGAACTTTTCTTTTATACAATATATGAAGATTAACTTCATTACATGATGGTCAGTTGCACACATGAGGCACAAAAGGTCATTAGGAATGGAAGGTAATGTTTAATTAGGTAGTGTAGATGCTTTAGTATTTCCTTATGGAATTCTTAAATAATAGTTATACATCATCATTTATTCCTACTGTATAACAACAATTGTGTCCTGAATAAAATGAATTCAGAAACATTGGCTTTTTGGTTTTGAAGTTTCCCTGGGTATAATTCATTGCATTAATCATATCAAAATATAGTGATTAGTTTTGAAAGTGGGTCTCGGTATCCCGATGCTTACCTTGAAAGTTGTTTGCTGTTGAATTATTGTGCTAGTACAAATGAACATCAATGTTTAATCATTATGGATTCTCCAGTGTTTATATCATAAGGTGTGTACAAAAAGCTGATAATTAAGTATCAGTATGTCAAATGAAACTCAGATGTGTACAGAGACCTTATGATGATTTGCAAGAACTATTTGCAAATGAAAGAAAGCCTTTCATGAGGAGTTACATGTTCATAGCATAAGCAGTTTCACTGTGTATATCATATCTGTCAAGCAATTCATCCCCAGATTCAAAGCTATAGAATAAGTATCCAGATACATTGTGTTTATTTGTAATGTTGGCAATCACACTCAGACTTCCAGACAGCTGTGTTCACACTGACTCCAGAAATATTCATCACAGGGCAAAGTTGGCTCAACGAAGAGCTTAGGCACAGACGGCAGTCCACAGAAATGGCTGTTAGCACAGGTAAATGTATTGGGAATCTCAAGGCCAACAGGACGTGCAGCTGCAGCAGCCAAAGGGTTAAATATTTTGGCATAATGCTTCCAAGCGATAAGAAATGGAATGAGCATGCAAGGATTGAAATAGGGAAGGCAAATGGTCAACTTTGGTTTATTGGGAGAATTTTAGGAAAGTGTCATTCACCTGTAAAGGAGACCACATAAAGAACACCAGTGCGACCCATTCTTGAGTACTGGTCAACTGTTTGAGATTCCCATCAGGTCAGAGTAAAGGAAGACATCAAAGCAATTCAGGGCAAGCTGCTAGATTTGTCACTGGTAGGTCCAATCTACAAGCAAGCTTGACAGAGATGCTTCAGGATCTCAAATGGGAATCCCTGGAGGGAAGGCAGTGTTCTTTTGGAGGAATGCTATTGGAAAAATTTAGAGAATCAGCATTTGCAGCTGATTAAAGAACAATTCTACTGCCACCACCATTAATTTTACTTAAAGGCCACAAATATAAGATAAGAGAAATTAGGGCTCATGAGGAGGTATATACACTCATGCTCATAAATTAGGATAATTGCAGAATGTGGTGTCACACAACATGCTACTACACACAACTGGTGCTAATAGCATAGGCACATAGGGAACACACACGACACAGATCTGTAAGTCCATGGTATTGGTGATAAGTTGAGAAAACCGTCCTGAAACACATGCTACAAAATGCCACTGTTTCCTGTGCATGCACCCTGACATCAATATGGGATATGATCACCATGCGCATGTACACAGGCCACACAATAGATTTGCATACTCTGGATCGAGGGTCGAACAGCTGCTGGGGTATAACCTCCCATTCTTGAACCTATGCCTGTCAGAGCTCCTGAAGTGTTGTAGGGGTTTAAAGACATGCAGCAATACGTTGATCGTGAGCATCCCAGACGTGCTCCATGGGGTTTAGGTCTGGAGAACAGGTAGGCCACTCCATTTGCCTGATATCTTATGTTTCAAGGTACTCCTCCACGATGGCAGCTTGGTGGGGCCGTGCATTATCATCCATCAGGAGGAAGGCGGGGCACACTGCACCCCTGAAAAGGTGGACATACTGGTGCAAAATTACCTGTTACCAGTTCCTCTGTCAAAGACATGCAGGGGTGTACGCGCACCAATCATAATCCCACCCCACACCATCAAACCACGATCTCCATACACGTCCCTTCCAAGGACAATAAGGGGTTGGTATCTGGTTCCTGGTTCATGCCAGATGAAAACCCGGCAAGAATCACTGTTCAGACTATACCTGGACTCGTCAGTGAACATAACCCAGGACCACTGTTCCAATGACCATGTACTGTGTTCTTGACACCAGGCTTTACAGGCTCTCCTGTGACCAGGGGTCAGTGGAATGCACCTTGCAGGAGCATGTAGAGAACCTTTGGCCCAAGTTTAAAAGAATAGTTGACCACGCACAGAATAGATACATACCCAGTAGAACACTTCATAATGGGAGCAACCCTCCAAGGTTTACAGTCACTGTAAAGAAACTTCTAAAGAAACAGAAGTTACTGCATAATAGGTGTAAACAAATCATAGTGCCATAGATAGAGAGCTGCTGAATGAAACACATTTGGCTGTCAAGAGAGCAATGGGTGGTGAATTCATTGACTACTGTAGCAGAATATTGTTAAGTGATCTTTCACAGAACCCAAAGAAATTCTGGTCATATGTAAAGGCTGTTGGTGGCACCAAAGTTAGTGTCCAGTTCCTGATGAATGAAGGTAGTAACTGTTCTCGAAAGAACAGATACCATTGATGACTGTGCAGCTTCTCTAGAATAAATGATAATTAATTGAAACCCTCAGCTGCTGACAGGTGTTGTTGATATACCTCGATGGGGACGGCTGAAAATGTGTGCCCCGACCGGGGACTCGAACCCAGGATCTCCTGCTGTCCCCATCGAGGTATATCAACAACACGCATCAGCAGCTCAGGGTTTCAATTAATTATCATTTATTCTAGAGAATCTGCATGTTCATCAATGGTATCTGTCCTTTCAAGAACATTTACTATCTTCATATATATAGTTAAAGGCTATCCAGCCATTGATCTTTGTCTGTGTGAATGCACACAGGTTGCCCGAACTCTTACGAGAATCGTCACCTTAGTGTGCGCACGTAATGAGTAGATGGGCGAATATCTATTAGGTACATTATGTACGTAGATTGTGGACAGTTGGGAATGTGGGTCTCACGGGAAGTGTGCAAGGGATATGTCCCTGCAGTTGCACTATTCATCTGTGTCCTCGGTGCCCCCTGCCACGTAAGCAGGAGATCCCAGGTTTGAGTCCCAGTTGGGGCACACATTTTCAGCTTTCCCCATCAAGGTATATCAACAACACCTGTCAGCAGCCGAGGGTTTCAATTAATTATCATTTATCCTAATGAATGAGACAGGAACTGGAACTGAAGGGAGCAAAGCAAAAGCTGATATGGTTAACTCTATTTTCAAATGTTCCTTTGCAAAGGAAAACCCAGGAGAATTACTCCATGGTGTTGCAAAACAGCTGAAATCATTAAAATTGAATTAAGCTCCAGACCCTGATGGAATCCCTGGCATATTCTATACTGAATCTGTGGCTGAGTTAGCCCTGCTTCTAACTGTAATTTATTGTAGATCCCCTGAACAAAACACCATGCCCAGTTCTTGGAAAGAGGCACAGGCCACACCCACCTGCAAGAAGAGTATTAGGAGTGGTCTACAAAAGTACTGTCCAGTATCTTTGCATCAATGTGTTGTAGAATCTTAGAACATATTTTGAGCTGAAATATAATGAGGTATCTTGAAGAGTGTGACCTCCTCCATGCCAACCAGCATGGATTCCAAAAACATTGACCATGTGAAACCCAATTCGCACTTTTCTCACATGCCATACTAAAAGCTTTGGGTCAGGGCAATCAAGTAGATGCTGTATTTCTTGATTTTGCTCAGTACCACACCTATGCTTATTGTCAAATATATGATCATATGGGGTATCAAGTGAAATTTGTGACAGAACAGAGAACTTTTTAGCAGGGAGGAGACAGCAAGTTATCTTTTATGGAGAGTCATTGTTAGATGTAGAAGCTTCCTTCAGGTATGCCTCAGGAAAGTATGTTGGGACACCTGCTGTTCAAGTTGTATATTAATGACCTTGAGAGTAATATTAATAGTAAAATCAGTCTTTTTACAGATGATGCAGTTATCTACAATGAAGTACTGTGTGAAAGAAGCTGCATAAATATTCAGTCAGATCTTGATAAGATTTCAAAGTAGTGCAGAGATTGGCAGTTTACTTTAAGTGTTCAGAAATGTAAAATGTTGCACTTCACAAAACGAAAAAATGTAGTATCTGATGACCACAATATCAATGAGTCCCTGCTGGAATCAACCAACTCATACAAATACCTGGGTGTAACACTTTGTAGGGGTATGGAATTGAATGACCACATACATGCAATCGTGGGAAAAGCAGGTGGTTGATTTCAATATATTGACAGAATACTGAGTGAGTGCAATCAGTCTGCAAAAGGAAATTGCTTACAAATCACTCATGTGACCCATTGTAGAATATTGTTCAAGTGTGTGGGACTCATACCAGATAGAACCAACAGGGGAAACTAAATGTATACAGAGAAGGGCAGCATGAATAGTCACAAGTTTGTTTAATCCCTGTGAGAGTGCCACAGAGATAATGAAGGAACTGAATTGGAAAACTCTTGAAGATAGACATAAACTACCCTGAGAAAGTCTATTACCAAAATTTCAAGAACCAGCTTTAAATGATTACTCTAGGAATATACTACAACTCCCTATGTATCACTCACATAGGGATTGTGAGGGTAAGATTAGAATAATTACTGCACACATTCAAACAATTATTATTCCCGCACTCCATACAAGATTGGAACAGGAAGAAATCATAACAACTGGGACAATGGGATGTACCCCAGCCATGCACCTCATGGTGATTTGCAGAGTATAGATGTTGATGTGGACATAAAAGAACTTCACCAGATGTCAGATTTGTCCACTGCCACAGTGACCCCATTCCAGAAATCCAACAGGATATCTAGTCTCTCCTCAAATTCCCAGGCCCAGGACCTTTCCCCTGAGGCTGTCTCTCTCCTCACCCCTGCCACTCCCCACACATCTACATTATAAGTGTTTCGTAAAGTCCATAAACCCATCCACCCAGGGCACTCCAAGGTGGCTGGTTATTGTGTCTCCACTGAGAGAAGCTTTGTTCTCATGGACCAAAACCTTCAGCTCATAACTTGTAACCTACCCTCATGTATAAAAGAAATCAGCCATTTCTTCCACTGACTCTCCACAGTCCCTGCACCATCTTGATCCTTCCTACCAACACCAGCTTTTCTGAACTGCGCAGGTGGGAAGTCTGCTGTAATCCCCCTGGTCTCAACCTTCACTATTCCCTGTCCTCCACACACCTACCCCATTCCCTGCTTCCACTCCAGCACTGCACAACCTTCTATTCCACCAAAGCATCCACTAACCTTTTTCTCGTCCTCTACTTCTCTCCTTTTCCACCCCTGCCTCCCCCCCTCCTCCCCCCCCCCCCCAAAAAAAAGGTCAAACCTCCTGCTGTATCTAGCGACCCTACCCCATCCCCACCACATCCCTGTATGCTCCCAGAAGCAACACTACACCCTCCCTCACCCCGATCCTGTTACCCCTGCTTCTGCCATCAACCACAGTCACTCCCAGGCCAACCCCGGTGGCCAGAGACAGTATTCATGTGTTTCTGTGATATGTGCTTGCATGAAAGTGTGTGTTTTCTGCTTAAGAAGAAGACCTTTTTGCCAAAAGCTTAAATGATTTCATTGTAAATGAAACCATTTTGTTGCTTTTCAGATTTGATAAAGTTACATCTGCAGGCATACTTTTTCATTGCTTTCAAATATTATTTATTGTAAATTACAAATAATGTTGATAATGTTATGGTTCACACATTTAATGCCCATGATTAATTCTAAAATACTTTTCAGCTGTATTTAGGTTGGATGGTTTTTGCACACTTGCCATTTAAGTTATCTATGGAGATGTCATGCATATTCACTCTTGCTGAAAGGGAAGATATGGTTTTATAATTACTGAAGTTATAAAGCTGTTTCTCCTAAAAAAAAAATTGCAAAATTACCAGACAGCTCTTCAGATTGGTTCAGTGCATTTATTTGTTCTTATTTGAATCCTTTATTGCAGTCATGTAGTTAACATCATGTTAACTGAATTGTCCATCAGTTCTTAGTAGAACAACATTATAATGAATGAAAAGCACTAATTTGCATTTGTTCTACAGTATCAATTCATTGCGTTAACCAGTTTTCAGCTTACAAGGCCATCATCAGACATTTACATTACATTACATTTATCATCAAAATATCCACGGGTGTGCTGCAGGTCTATAGTGTCCAACGGGCACAATATTTCGGCGATCATACATGTCGCCATCATCAGGTGAACTGACGGACTGAGCTCCTGTGAACATGCTGGCACGGAGATCCGTACGCTATGGCTGCTCAGAGGGAACTGGGTTCGGTCGCGGCGGTGGCAGATTTAAATATCCTCCGCCCGCGGCGCGCTCCCTCCGCCGTCCGCGCCCCGCACCACGGTCGCGCGGTGGAACAGATTGCGACGGCGTCTGAGATGACATCGGAGTGATGGCTCTGTCCACCCTGGTCGTCACAACTATACTTTTGCTCGATTTACTGTTGATTAACCCAATCGTTGGTTCCCAAGCCTTGCTAAGATTATAGCCACAGTCACGGTTTACGAGGTCGTCATTGGTGTGAATTTTGATGGCCTCTCTAACAATGCTGTCCCAGTATCTCGACGTCTGTACTAGAATCCTTGTGTGGTCATACTCCATGGCGTGATTTTCTGACACACAATGTTCAGCGACCGCCGACTTGCTCGGATACATCAGTCGAGTGTGCCTCTGGTGTTCACGGCATCGATCCTTGAGGGTACGCATAGTCTGACCAATATACGACTTGCCACATTGACAAGGAATCTGGTACACGCCGGCCTTCCTCAAACCGAGGTCATCTTTGGCGCTCCCCACCAGTGCACGAGTTTTATTTGGAGGACAAAACACAGTTCTGACCCGGTGTTTCTTCAGAATGCGGGCGATTTTCCCCGAGAGTGCGCCTGTGTATGGAATAAATGCAGTGCCTACCTCCTCCCTCGTGACTTCATCCATCTCAACAGGTTGTGCTGCAGTGGTTGGGCGGAGAGCATGTTGAATCTGCCACTCTGAGTACCCATTTTTTCGAAATACAGTTCTCAGATGTTCCAATTCCTGGGGTAGACTCTCTGCATCATAGATAGTGCGCACCCTATGTACTAGAGTTTTAAGTACCCCATTCCTCTGTGATGGGTGGTGGCAGCTGTCTGCGTGCAAATACAGATCAGTGTGCGTAGTCTTCCGATACACCCCATGACCTAGGGTGCCGTCAGCCCTTCTCTTGACCAAGACGTCAAGGAAAGGTAATTTACCCTCCGTTTCAGTCTCCATAGTGAATTTGATGTTGGGGTGTATGGAGTTTAGATGTGTAAGGAAGTCAAGGAGTTTATCCATACCATGTGGCCAGATGACGAACATGTCGTCCACGTAACGGAAAAAGCAAGTAGGTTTCCATACGGATGATGACAGGGCTTCCTCCTCGAAGTTCTCCATGTACAAATTCGCTACCACCGGTGAGAGTGGGCTACCCATGGCGACTCCCTCCGTTTGTTCGTAGTATTCTCCATGCCGTCGCAATCTGTTCCACCGCGCAACCGTGGCACGGGGCGCGGACGGCGGAGGGAGCGCGCCGCGGGCGGAGGGTATTTAAATCGGCCGCCGCCGCGACCAAACCCAGCACTCAGAGTGGCCGAGCCTTGGTTGGAGAAATGGCGTGTTAGAGTAAACGTCAACAAGTGCGAAGCCGTTCTGTTCACTAGAAGACCGAAGCAACTGCGCAAACACCGCTACTGCAGACCAATAACTCTACATGCACGTCCAATACGTTTCCGCGAGAAAGTCAAATACCTCGGTGTCTGGCTGGACCGGAAATTACTCTGGGGGGACCACATACAACACATGACCAACCGAGCTAGCGCGAGGCTCAAACAGCTCTATCCTATGCTCAACAGGCGTAGCACACTGAACAGAAGGGTGTCGAGGTCCATGTACATGACACTTATCCGACCCCTGATGAGGTACGCAGCTCCTGTCTGGGGATACGCTGCACCTACACGCCTGCGCCGTCTGCAACTCATACAAAACAAAGTACTCAAAATCATAAGCAATGCTCCACGATACACACGCATCGCGGACCTTCACCGGGAATACCGACTTGAGACTCTCACGGAGGTAATCCACAAACTCACCACAAGACTATACAGAAACTCCAGACATTCGCAGAACCTGTTTATTCTGAATCTGGGGAACTACGACCACAACCATAGATGGAAACATAAAAGACCAAAAGATATACTTGTAAGGACATAACATCTATGGCCAAGCATACGCAAACATAACGGCACAGGCGAGCCCCTGTTAATCAGACGCCATTACTGGATATCCAGCTGGAATACACTGCCGAATAACTGGCACCACACAGGGAAGCCGTACCGTACACTGCATGCAAACAAGCTCCACACATCCCCCACACAGTGAGATGATCTATGGCCGATCTCCCACTACTGTATAACGATCTTGATTGTTCCAGGAATGCAGCAGCAGCAGCAACTGGGACACATCGCCATCGCTTGTCATGGTAATGATGCATGATACCTATACTAACAAATCCAACCTTGCATGAGCTATCGCAGCTAGTAAGCCACTACTGCTCTTACTACCCATCCCACTGTCGCAGAGGTTTTTTTCCCACGGCACGAGCCATGGCACTTTTTTCCCTCTGCTCTTCAAATCGCTACCCTCACTCACGTTTCGTCCACTATCTATCACCTGATGGACCGTGTTAATGCGTAGCCTTACCCAGACGCACGGACAACATCACAGCCCAGCATCCTGTGATCCACTTACTAGACAACTAACATGTTAACGGAGGTGACAGTAGAACTTTTGGTTTGGTCACCACGTTGGTGCGGGCGTGGAGGGGCCCCATCTCTTTTTTCTAAAGACCGAACCCAGTTCCCTCCGAGCAGCCATAGCGTATGGATCTCCGTGCCGGCACGTTCACAGGATCTCTGTCCGTCAGTTCACCTGATGATGGCGACATGTATGATTGCCGAAATATTGTGCCCATTGGACACTATAGACCGGCAGCACACCCGTGGATATTTTGATTATCAAATACGCTGGGAGAAACTCAAGAATCGCATTACATTTATCATTTTCCATGAATCCCTTGGAGAGGAGTCCCAGGGATGTGGAAAGAATCAAAGCTAGTTCTTTTCCCCCTTACTCAGATTTATGGATATTGTACAATTCTAATGCAGACCGGGGGCTGTGAGCGATAATCCTTGTGAAGATATTCATTGATGGAGCAGAAGGAGTTGGCCAACAGGAAGTTCTTTAATTCACTCTGAAACCGATCTTTATCACTTACAAGACCTTTGATATGCTCTGGTAAGTTATTGAATATATGAGTACCCATGTATTTGACTCCTTTTTTTACTAATGTTAAGCTTTTATAGTTCTTATACAGATTGTTTTTGGTTCTGGTATTATAATCATGTTTTGCACTATTTTGTGGAAAAAGAGACATATTGGAAATGACAAAGTACATCAATGAGTATATGTACTGAGAAGAAGAAGTTAGAATACCAAGTTTCTTAAAGAGGTCTCTGCATGATGATCTAGGACTGACACCAGATATAATTCTAATGACTTATTTCTGAATTTTGAAAATGTTCTCTTTGTGAGAGGAGTTTCCCCAAAAGAAGATTCCATAACTCAGTGAATGAAAGTAGGCCAAATAAACTAACTTCCTCATTTTTAAATCGCCTACTTCTGCTATCATGCATACTGCAAATGTAGCTGAACTAAGGCGTTTCATTAGGTCTAGAAAGTGAGTTTTCCGATTTAGGTTGTGGTCAGTTTGTAGCTCTAAAAAATTGAAAGTATCTACAGCTTTAATTTCATTGTTTGAATGCATTATACTTATATGGTCAGGTATTCTTTGTGAGGTACTAAAGTGCATGTACTGGGTCTTGTGAAAATTCAGTGATAATCTATTTGCTGTGAACCACCCATTGACACTTACAAATGTTTCATTAGCTGATTGGTCAGTGAGATCACGCGTACCGTTTTTTATACCAATACTTGTATCATCTGCAAATAAGACAAAATTTGCATTTTGTGACACTGCAGATGGAAGGTCATTAATACATAATAAGAACAACAAGGGACATAAAATAGAGCCCTGGGGAACCCCTTGTCTGATGGTTTCATATTTTGAATGACTATTGTTATGTGGTAAGCCTGATACAGACACACAGCTTGCTACTCCTGTTATCCCATAATATTTTAACTTTTATATAAGGATATCACGCTTAACACAATCAAAAGCTTTAGCCAGATCACAGTATATTCCAAGTGGTAATAACTTCTGATTTATTGATTCTAATATATCATCTGTAAAAGTTAATATAGCTTGATCAGTTGACAATCCTTTCCGAAATCCAAACTGATTGTGAATGAGAATATTTTTCTGTACTAAGTGTTTATAAAGTCTATTATACATAACCCTTTCAAACACTTTTGAAAATATCGCCAATAATGAAATGGGATGGAAGTTTTCCACTGATGATTTCTCTCCTTTTTTGTGTAATGGTTTGACAATAGCATATTTAAGCCTATGTGAAAAAGTACCACTGTGTAGGGATTCACTACATAAGTAACTCAGTATGTCACAAAGTTCTGAGGAGCAACATTTAATTATGGTAGTGCTGATTTCATTATAACCACTGGAACATTTGTTTTTAAGAGATCTAATAATATTAAAAATCTCTTTCGGTGAGGTAGGATATAGGTGAATTTTGTCAAACTTCTGCGGAAATATATTTTTAAAATATTTTAAGCTGTCTTTTGAGGAACTATGGAAATCTAAGTAGTCTGCTACTGAAAGGAAAAAGTTGTTGAAAGTGTCTGCAATTTTGGAGGTATCTCTAATCAACTCATTATTTACATTTAACATAATTTCCTCATTTGCCTGATTAGTTTTTCCTGTTTCACTTTTTACTATGTTCCATATAGTTTTTATCTTGTTATTAGAGGCATTTATTTTTTCTTGAAAATAAATACATTTTGAGGTTCTGATTACTTTGTTTAAAATTTTACAATATAATTTGTAATGTGATTTAGCTCTGCAGTCATCGTTTTTCCTTGACATTAAGTACAGTCTTCTTTTTGTTTTGCCAGATACTTTTATTCCATTCGTAATCCAAGGTTTTGAAACATTTACTCTATTTGCGTTGATTACTTTCTTAGGGCAGCAATTTTCAATGTGACCTATGACTGTATTAGAGAAAAAGTTATATTTTTCATTTACTGCAGGTGAATTGTATACATCTTTCCAGTCTGTATTCCTCAAACAGTATTTTATACCTTCAATAAATGTTTCATTTATTATTCGTATAGTTTCTGCCTTCCTGTTATTAGTTGAATCAGACCCCACTATATTAAATGTAAGAAACTGGGCATCATGATCTGCCATTAAATATTGGATTTATACTACAATTTGCTAGTGTGGTAGTATCTATGAAAATGTTATCAATAGCAGTGCTGCTGGTACCCATAACCCTGGTTGGAAACTGTACTAAGGGAATGAGATTATAAGAAGTGGTAAGAGACTCTAGTATGGATCTTGAGTAACTATCCTCCAGAAAATTTAAATTAGAATCTCCACTTAGTATGAGTTCATTATTTTTAGAAGTTAAGACATTTAATATTGCATCAAGCTGTTTCGTGAATAGCTGGAAATTACCAGTTGGAGCCCTGTATATTGTGACTATAATTATTTCTACTTTGTGTGTTTCTACTTGTGAGGCACATGTTTCAAAAATGCTGATCACTACAGTATTTAAGAATGTCAATGTTTTTATAATTGTGACCCTTTCTAATGTAAGTGGTAACTCCTCCTTTCTCCATCCCTTTTCTACAATACTTTGGAGCTAAGGTATACCCTTCCATATTAAGCATTTCAATTTCACTACCTAAATGATGTTCAGAAATACAAATAATATCAAAAGGATTTGTAGACTGTAACTCATCTAAACAGATCTGAAATTCATTAATTTTGTTTTTTAAGTCTCTGATATTTTGATGGAGCAAATTTAATGTTACTTTTTTTTTGTCTCCACAAGTACTATGCTCAACATTTTCAGATACATCTTGTTTCAATATCAAATGTGCCAAATAGCTTTCCATCCATCCCACTACCCAGTGCAGTTTCTCTTTGTTATTATTCTCTAACATTTTACTTTACTTAATGTCTGTCCTTTCCTTTCTCTTCTTTCCTATGTTTGATTGTCACCTTCCAATCTGCACGTGAATTGACTTCCATGCCACCCAGTATAAACAATCTTAACCACGCGCAACACAAGGCTATGTGACCACACCAACTGTTGGTTAGCATCTCATGTCCCACATTCTTTCTGTTGATACAACTATTCCTGGAGCTTCAAATTGATCACACTACCTCCCTTCACCCTCACAATTTTTGCATGTTTTTCTGTACCTTCCTGGGCCACACAAACTTCGTTATATCCCTCACATAAACACACCCTTCCCCCTGCTCCACCTTCCCTTATTCAAACACACACATCTTGACATAATATAATAGAATTACACATGCTGCCACTTCTCTTCACACATATCCACCCACAGACCTGCATCCCACTATTATCATTTTTTTTGTTTATTTTTCTCTTTGATCCCTTGTTTTTCACATTGATTTCAGTTTGTTTTCATCTTGTACTAAATGCCTTACTCCCTCAGGTTTCACCTTTTTCCACTATATGACTGTTTCACCCTTTTTGTGTTTTTTTTTCCATGTGTTTTTATACTTTTTGTATCCTCCACCATGGATCCTTGCTCCTTTCATTTGTGCTGATATAGAAAAGTTTCCCTGTCCCAGCTGGAAACCAGTTTCACATACTGTTCCTGTATTGCTGCATAGCTCATGGAATCCACACCAACAAAAGGCCTTATCATCAAATTGTCCAATTCCAGCAGATACCCCTCATTCCACAATAACATCTACCTTTTCAAATTCCATCAGTCCATAGTCCTCACCAACCTAGTCCTGCAAAATCATATAAATGAGGCCCAAACCTCTTTGCAATACATCCTCTTCATCTATTAATTATCCAACTCTGCAATACAAAATTTCTGCATTGCATCTGGCAGACTGAAACAATTGCTTTTCAGGAACTAGAGCAGCAAGCACAATGCTACCTCCAAAAACTCTCCAATTTGTTCATCTTAAACTCTCACCTTTGACTACCACTAATCACTACCCCTACTACAAAAGCCTCAATGAAACCTACCATCTTAGTTGCCAAGCCCTGCCTTGCAAACCTACCACACTGTCAGAAAGTTTGTCCAAAAAAAAAATGTGTGTATGTTTTCTAATGCAGAAGCAAGGCTTTGTCCTCAGGCTAAAATATAGCAGTCTTTTTCATTATTGTAGCGATCTAGCATTTCCATAATGTTCATGTGTTCCCCTTTCTCATTCATAAGGAAATGATGGGCCTATATGCAAAACTAATATGTATGCTAGAGATGCTAAATGAAATGTTTAGACTGAGTACCCAATTATGCAAATCATGGTTCCAGAGAGAGAAAGGTAACTAAAACATCTGTCTGGAACATTTTTTTTAGTCTGTCATCACACTCTAGGATGTTTTAATATGCATACTCACATGAGGCATAATTGTTAAGCTTTAATCATCACCTTGAAAAATAGTTTACTTAATTTTTTTGTTTGTTTGTCGGTACATGTCTGTGGTGCTGGTAAACATCAAGATCATCATGACACAATACCACATCACACTGCTAGAAGAGCCACAACAAAATGGCACAGCTCACTGATACAGTGGAGTATCAGCCAGTAATTTGTTTTCTATATATAGAAGGGAACAATGCTGCAATAATTCATAATGAGTTTGTACAAGTATACAGCAACAATTCCCTGCCACATGACACAACAGTTGGTGAGGGGAGGGAGGAGGGGGGCAGCAGATGCTTCCAGTGTGGTCAGACAAGTCAACTGATCAAGAACAAAGAATCAGACCATCTCTATGTGAAGAACCAGCAATAGCATTGGAGTGGAGGGCCTTGCACTTGAATACCAGTCCATCACAATTTAGGTAATAGTGGAAAAGGTGAAAATTAGTCATGGATCAGTTTTCCATTTCTTGAACCTGACACTCGTATGTTGACACCAAAGACCACCAAACCAAGGCAGAAGCTGAAATGTTGCAGCTGTGTCAGTCTAAACCAGGTGACTTCTTTAGCTGCCTAATCACATCACATGTTAGTCACCTGCTTCAACAAACAATGTATCTAGCCTATTTTACTAAAATCCTCAACAGTTAAGAATGCAGAGGGCAGTGACTTTTTTCTTAACACAGAAAATGTGTGATACTCAATTGTGTTCCTGAAAATGTTCTGTTTCTGAACTTCTTTTTATCAACCGTGATCTAATTTCTCTCATTTCAGATACCGTTCAGTAGGTTTTTTTTTCTTTTTTTGTGGTACCTCATTTTTGTGTATACTGTCGAGCGCCCATACCATCCAGAATCATTACCTTATTATTGTGTTCAGCAACCGCCACCTTCAATGTGCATGTCTGCCCACATTAGACCACAAAAAATTATTGTATCTAGTGGTTCCAGATTTTTAAAGTAACATATTAAAAAAATTACATAGAGAACACAGATTTCTACAAAAGACCAAACCACTGAATTTATACCGGCTCTTGGTTTATTTAGATAAAACGTTGATTCATGCACAAACTAATGTAAATAAATGTCACAAAATACTGGTGTGCATGGTATATTCTTGAATAAATGTTCTGATCACTGTGTAAACATTGCTAGAAATTCATCATGTGACAGTGTTATGCTTCAAAGGACAACAAAGCACTTGCTGTTGCAATGTTTAGTGCTCTCCTTCATGGGTATAAATATGAGTTTTTCATGTTGCTGGTAAGCACTTCCATTCTATTTCCTGTTAATACCCATTTAGCAGTGATGCATAGCATTACATCCATTTTAAATACTCCTGTCAAAAACTGATTAACTGTCTATGTTTACAGGAGAACCAACCACCATACTTAAAATAAATGAAAAGTAAAATAAAATCATACATACGATCTCCTATCTCGTTAAAGTGACACTGTGGAAGAATAAAGTGGAAACTTCCAAATTCCATAGTATCTCTGTTCTGGTCTTTCAGGAAGTAGTCTACTTTCATTTGTTCTCCATAAAGATCATTTTCATGCCATATGCAGTCATAAAACAACATAAAGTTGTCATTTATACTAGCATTATGGATAAATTGTACGCAGGAAACATAATTCTTCCCCTCAATTTTGAATCTAAAGGCAGCTTCTGAAAAGAAACATATGATAAGCGAGCTGAGTTCATTCAAATGTATTTCTCTTATAAAATACAAAGATTGAAACTATTGGTACTCATCTGTTCACACAATTAAAAAAGTACACAGTCCTCAGCATAGATTTATAATATAGTACTGTTATAATTTTAATTAATAATGTCACTGAACAAAAACTTCAGATTTTGTTTATGAGTTTCAAATTACTGTAATTTGATTTAAAACAGTTATTTTGTTTTAAATTTTGCTAGGACTTCAAAAGTGGGAAGAGTGGCTGCTCAATGTTTTACTTATATGAAGTTATTGCTCATAAAATAATCATTAAATGGTACATCAATTAATCATGGTCTGTATTCAGAAATATATGGGTCAGCTTCATTTCATATTTTGAATTTACATTATAACGTATTGTAGATGTTAACAAAACAAAATAGTAGTTTAGGATGATATACTTTATGATAACTTATAATTATCAGTTTTATACAAATGCATAAACCATCAAGTGAGACGTTGGTCAATAATAAAGAAGTTAAAAATATACTTTGATGTTACTGAAGGGCTGATTCACTCATGAAACTTACACAGAATTGTTGCAACAGAAAAATCATTCTTAAGAGCAAACCAAAACAAACATCAGTTCAATGGAAAATCAGTCCAAAGTTGCAAATTTCACTTTTTTTATTCATTTGGTGACTGGGTTCGGGTCATACACATTTTCAAATCATCATAACATAGTCAAAAATGGTATTTCAAAACACACAAAAACCATGTCAAAAATGTTCTTGGCTTTGGTATTTTCAGAAATATCATTTTTGACCATGTTATGGCGATTTGTAAATGGGGCCTGTGACCAAACTAGTCACTGAGTGAAAGTGAAATTTGTAACTTTGGACTGGTTTTTGTTGTACTGATTAACAGAAGTTGTTAACCCACAGCTGTTCCAGTATGCTGGAAGTTTGAATAAATAAACATATCAGAAATTAAAAACAAAACAAAAAATACTCTGTATTGTCAGGTACTTAATAACTGAATGAAAATAACCAATTTTTGAAAATAAATACCAGGTGTTGTAATTGTGACATAAAGTCATGCAGGAACAATGCAGCATTACTGCAAATTAATATGAGTGCTGCAAAATTGCTGAATTGCTTGCTAAATGAAATGTCACTATAGTCAGATCCATGAATGATGGCAGTTTGCACATGTTGAGGCACAGACGAGGACTGCATTGTTGACAATTCCAAGTGACAATTGTGTTAGGTGCATGTGCTTGCTTTCCACTTGAAAAAACTATATATCCTACAAATTATGTCTCTCCCTTGCTTATGCAGAATGTATCACTTACCATCACCATCAGCAATAATAACTCGCAACAAATGGAATAAAAATTCACTAAACAATTCACTACAATCATGTTTAATCCTCACATTAGCTACAGCATTCAGAACAGAGTGCTCAAAACACTCCTGAATGCTCACTGGCTGTCAGAGAATGCATGACATAGTTGCGCAGAACACGCCGTTCGACAGCCACCTATTGTTGCGAGTTATTATTGCTGATGGTGATGGTAAGTGATACATTCTGCATAAGCAAGGGAGAGACATAATTTGTAGGATATATAGTTTTTTCAAGTGGAAAGCAAGCACACGCACCTAACACAATTGTCACTTGGAATCATCAACAACCAACTATAGTTAAAAAAACCAGGGTTTGTATATCTTATGCATATTATTTTATAAGTCTATCCTACTGATTGCATTTTATACCAAAGTAAAAATTGTTTTACAGTGTGTTGCTTAACTTTCTTGCTTTGTATACCTTTCTGTGAGTTATAAAATCTACTCACCAAGTGATAGTAGAACACACACATAAAAGACTGTTGTGGCTGGCAAGTTTTCAGAGCCAGTGGCTCCTCCTTCACACAGAAGGGTTGAAGGGGAAGGAAGAAGGGTGAAGGAAAAGAACTGAAGAAGTCTAGCAAAAGGGGTAGGTTTTGGGAAAATCACCTGGAACCACAGGTCAGGGTGAGAAGGAAGAGACTTCTTGGTATGAAACGGGTGGCAGCTGTCAAAGTGGAGGTATTGCTGGTGGTTAGTAGGTTTGATATGGACAGAGATACTGGTATAGCCATCTTTGAGGTAGAGCTTAACATTTAGGAAGGTGGTTTGTTGGGTTGTGTAGGACCAGGTGAAGCAAATGGGGGAGAAATAGTTGAGATTCTGGAAGAAAGTGGATAGGGTGCCCTCACCCTCAATCCAGATGGCAACTAGGGAGGAGGTTGTTGGTTTGGAATCTGTCGGGCATCACCATGTCACCATGACCAACAGTATCCTCAATCTCCTCCCAGTCCCTCACCTCATGGCTCATATCCCTGTAATAGACGTGGACGCAAGACTTGTCCCATACATCCTTGCAACACCACCTACTCCAGTCCGGTCACAAACATCACCTATCCCATCAAAGGCAGGGCCACCTGTGAAATCAGTCATGTAATCTACAAGCTAAGCTGTAATCACTGTGCTGTATTCTATGTGAGCAAGACAACCAACAAGCTGTCTGTCCATGTGAATGGCCACCGACAAGCTGTGGCCAAGAAACAACTGGACCACCCTAGTGCAGAGCATGCCGCCCAATTCAACATTCTTAATTTCAACAACTGCTTCAAACTCTGTGTCATATGGATACTTCCCACCAACACCAGCTTTTCTGAGTTGTGCAGGTGGGAGCTCTCCCTGCAGTATATCCTACATTCCCGTAACCCTCCTGGCCTCAACCTTCATTAGTCATCACCCATCCAACCCCTTCCTTGTTCCCACTCCAGCACTACACAGCCCTCTATTCCACCAAAGCACCCAGTATTTTTACTTCTCTCCTTTCCTGCTATCCCCCCTCACCCCCCACCTCTCCCCAGCCCTCCATTTAACCTCCTGTCTGCACCTAGCTGTCCTTCCCTCTCTCCACCTCATCCCTGCATGCTCCGCGGCAGCAATTCACCATCCCCCACCTCTACCCTGCTATCCCTCCCCCTCTTTGCCCCAGCCTCCTCCTCACCCCCAACCCGTTGCCTCTCCCATCATGCACTGCTGCTGCTGCTCACAGTGTGGCTTCAGCTGCCGGAGACTGCAGTCGTGCGTGTGTGTGTGTGTGTGTGTGTGTGTGTGTGTGTGTGTGTGTGTGTGTGTCAGCTATTTTTGAGAAAGGTGTTGTTGGCCGAAAGTTTATTTTGTGACAGTCTTTTTGTTGTGCCTATCTGCAACTCAGCATCTCCACTATATGGTGAGTAGCAACTATCCTTTCCATCCTGGATTTTCCACTGTTTGACTTTCATGGTATATCTTCATATCTGCTGAATAGTCTCTTTCGCCTCCTTAAATGGTACATCATGCTTTAGTGTAAGTGCTATGGTTTGTGCTGCATGTGCACAAACATGTACAATGTTATACAATTCTTTGTGAGTGCTGCCAGGTAGACATGACATCAGGTCTGAACAGCAGGTGGAATTTGACAATTCCACATGCTCCCAGCCTCACTGTGTGGGTCTGCTGCACCCATCCTGCATGCTGTCAGTGCAATTCCAAGTGGCCTCTTCAGTACTGTGCATGTAAACCATATGTCACACGTGACCAGTATCAGTTACCTCTACTCTCTCTATAGTACCTCATGTCAGAGGCACCATGTTCAGCAACTGAGTGTTCCAGCGTTCTTTTGGTCACAATCTGGCACTGGATATTTGTACAGACAGACAGTCTTTTAGTTGTTGTAAAATGCAACACAGTGGTTGCAACTTATTTGGTAGATCACATGGCTGCTTTCGCAGGTGGCCCTGTCTTGATGGAATAGGAGTCGCCTGTAACAGGACTGGAGTAGGAATATTCCTCTTGTGACTCAGTAGCACTCATGATGGAGCAACTGAACCACACTCTTTGGTAGGGCTTTGGCACTCACAAAGGAGTGAGGTAAATGAAAATTGTGATGGATATCTTGCAGTACTGCACTGTTATAGCCAGTATCTAGTAAGATACGTTTTGAAAGTAGATGCACTGTCTTTGTAAGAAAGAGTGAAAGTTAATAATAGTGTGTTCTGCTGAAGCTGTAAGGACAGCTGAAAAGGCACTATGAATTTTGGTGAAATGTGGAAGGAGAATTATTTATTACAATGCCCAACAAGGAGGGGAGGAGGGTATGAAATGAAACTTCATGGTTTGAGCGGGTACATGCTGTTATTTCAGTGATTATGAAATTAAGTCACATTTACAAAGAACCTAGTAGTATGAGCCCACTTATCATTATGATGTTGCACCCCTCTGGCCTGGCCACATGATCTTATCTTGTTGGGAAGGGAGTCATAAAGCTGTTCTATCCTCACTGCATTCTTAACTGTCATTGATATCCTGGATAATGGCACTAGAACTGTGTTGACATCTGAGGTGGTCCCACGTATGTTATGTCAGGGACAGATCTGGGGTTCTTGCCTGTCACAAGAATGTCTTAACTTTACACAGACAGCTCACATGTCGTTATGCATTGTCCTTTTGAAAAATAGTCCCACAATACTGTTGCATAAGCCATCACATCAAAAGTAACACATGATGATGCAAGACATCCATGATGTACTGATTTCTTTGCTGTCTGAGTTCCTTCAATTACTACCAGCTGTGACCTGTCATCATACTTGGCTCCCCACACCATGATGCCTGCAGTAACAACACTGTGCGTCTCCAAAACGTTGGAAGACTGGGAACTATCCTCAGGTCACTGCCATACTTTTTGATGATGGTTATGCAGAACAGTCCAGAACCATGACTTATTGCTGAACATAATGCAATGCCATTCATCAGCAGTTCATGCTTCTTTGTCATGCCACTAAAGTGTTTGAGAATTTCTGCATAAATTCTAGAACCACTCAGCCTTCCACCATCTTGAACACACGATATTTTAGATGTGAGTGTGAGAAAGGAATCCTATCGACTGTGCATCACCTGTCTGTGTGTGCAGGTGTGAAATCAGTTGAGAGCAAAAGGTCAACACAGCAGTTGAACGGCACCAACAAGTACTTGTCAGGCAATCCTTGTGATTCATAGTGAAAGCACACAGAAGAACCAAGGACTTTCTGTGTTATTCGGTGCTGTTTGTAATTGTGACTATTGATAGTGACATAAGAACAATTTAACTCTGAATTGTGAAAATAACTCATATCTTGGACTTGCTGGAGGCAAGACATATTTTTACAATATGTTTGTAGTAGAGACATGGTTGTAAAGCCAACTCTTTTCTAAATGGACTTAAATCTGTTTCTAATGTGAGACGATACGAGTTACTTATGAGAAGTTAAATGTTTATGTGTGAAGTGTGAATTTTGATCTTATGAAGCTCAAATATATCAATAGTTATAGAAAAGTATTCTTTGAGTACCAAATTATTTTGCAAGTGGTGAGAGAGTATTTAAGGTTCCTGTAACTAGCATCATTCTTCGGAGAAGAAGTTTATAAAGATTCCAAAAGCAGAGAAGAAGATCGGCTGTATACACCAAGTAAGCTGACTCATATAAAAGAAGTGGGAAGTTTGCACATACACTTCACACACTCTTAGTCATCAAAAACGTTAGAATGTGGCAACCATGACAGGACTTTAAAAACAGGAATTTTAAAACCAAAAACAAGAAAGGTGTATGTTGTATGTTGCCATAACAACCACACCAAATGCGATAAAGATTTTGCTCCGAGACTTCAGAACATGACTGAGTATTCAAAAGAGAAAAAAATCTAAATTGAGAAATAGTGGAAAAGATTCCAGTGTGTTTCTTTAACAAGATATATGCTGAGGTCACTCTGATTAAGAAGATCTGGTGTAGAGAGTACACAGCTGTCACAAGTAACATGGGGACGCAGACACTAAAACCAAAATCCAACGCCACCGGCACCAGTTGCTGTTCACTGGTGCTGACCTGCTTCCACTTCTGCTCACCAACACCTATGTGGAAACCAACAACTGCCGTCATTGGCACCAGTTGCTGTTCAGCAGTACTAATCACACATCCGCTCATTGATGCTGCCCAGATTCTATGCCATGTTAGTGTAAAACACAACTTTATTGTTTTAATACAATGTGGTATAAACCATTTAATGAACTTTATTAATGTACACTCCTGGAAATGGAAAAAAGAACACATTGACACCGGTGTGTCAGACCCACCATACTTGCTCCGGACACTGCGAGAGGGCTGTACAAGCAATGATCACACGCACGGCACAGCGGACACACCAGGAACCGCGGTGTTGCCCGTCGAATGGCGCTAGCTGTGCAGCATTTGTGCACCACCGCCGTCAGTGTCAGCCAGTTTGCCGTGGCATACGGAGCTCCATCGCAGTCTTTAACACTGGTAGCATGCCGCGACAGCGTGGACGTGAACCGTATGTGCAGTTGACGGACTTTGAGCGAGGGCGTATAGTGGGCATGCGGGAGGCCGGGTGGACGTACCGCCGAATTGCTCAACACGTGGGGCGTGAGGTCTCCACAGTACATCGATGTTGTCGCCAGTGGCCGGCGGAAGGTGCACGTGCCCGTCGACCTGGGACCGGACCGCAACGACGCACGGATGCACGCCAAGACCGTAGGATCCTACGCAGTGCCGTACGGGACCGCACCGCCACTTCCCAGCAAATTAGGGACACTGTTGCTCCTGGGGTATCGGCGAGGACCATTCGCAACCGTCTCCATGAAGCTGGGCTACGGTCCCGCACACCGTTAGGCCATCTTCCGCTCACGCCCCAACATCGTGCAGCCCGCCTCCAGTGGTGTCGCGACAGGCGTGAATGGAGGGATGAATGGAGACGTGTCGTCTTCAGCGATGAGAGTCGCTTCTGCCTTGGTGCCAATGATGGTCATATGCGTGTTTGGCGCCGTGCAGGTGAGCGCCACAATCAGGACTACATACGACCGAGGCACACAGGGCCAACACCCGGCATCATGGTGTGGGGAGCGATCTCCTACACTGGCCGTACACCACTGGTGATCGTCGAGGGGACACTGAATAGTGCACGGTACATCCAAACCGTCATCGAACCCATCGTTCTACCATTCCTAGACCGCCAAGGGAACTTGCTGTTCCAACAGGACAATGCACGTCCGCATGTATCCCGTGCCATCCAACGTGCTCTAGAAGGTGTAAGTCAACTACCCTGGCCAGCAAGATCTCCGGATCTGTCCCCCATTGAGCATGTTTGGGACTGGATGAAGCGTCGTCTCACGCGGACTGCACGTCCAGCACGAACGCTGGTCCAACTGAGGCGCCAGGTGGAAATGGCATGGCAAGCCGTTCCACAGGACTACATCCAGCATCTCTACGATCGTCTCCATGGGAGAATAGCAGCCTGCATTGCTGCGAAAGGTGGATATACACTGTACTAGTGCCGACATTGTGCATGCTCTGTTGCCTGTGTCTATGTGCCTGTGGTTCTGTCAGTGTGATCATGTGATGTATCTGATCCCAGGAATGTGTCAATAAAGTTTCCCCTTCCTGGGACAATGAATTCACGGTGTTCTTATTTCAATTTCCAGGAGTGTAGTTATTATACTTAAAGTTAATTTAAAATGCTCACAAGGTCTAAAGCTTGTAAAATTATGGATCACGTTCAGCAAGTTAGAGAGATGTCAGAACCGGCCATGGCTATGAGAATTACTAAATAAGGGCCTGACTGGTCTGAGTCAGTAAATCTAATTAAAGCTCAGAATCTTAAGACAGACTCATTACATTCTAACTAAAATGCTCAGAGGGAAGCTTTGAACACCCAAAGTCTTAAGTTCGACTCAGTAAATGCTCAATTAAATGAAGCTTTAAATGTTCAGAGTCTGCAGTTAAATTCTAAACTAGATGCACAGAGTGCGACTTTAAGTAGAGAACTAGACTCGGTGAAGTCCCAACTGAATGTCCAAACAATGGATTTAGGATTGTTAAATGTTAAAGTCGACTCACAGAGCAAAGAATTTGATAATCTATGCAAAGGCATGGATGCTTTAAAGACTGAATTTGACACCTTGAATAGTAAAGTAGAGGATTTGAAATTAGAATTAAAGAAAGAATTAACCAATTCATTGGATATTCATGCAAATCAACTGTTCACTGACTTTAGTCAGAAACAGAATGATCAATTAAATGTAATAAAGTAGAATCAGAAATCAGTGAAAAATTAGGATCTTTCGAAAATGTGTGTAAAGTTAAATTTAGTGCTGTAAAGTAGGGACTGAGTATTTTAAAAGAAAGTGTAGATAAGCAGAGTGAGTTAATTCCTGTCATTCAATCACAAATTACATGTGTAAGTACACGAGTGGATAATGTAGAAAGAAGCTATAAAGAGAAAATAGCAAGCCCTGATATCATAAATGTAAGTAATTTGGAAGGACAATTTGAAGGGGTCATAGACTGAAAAGTCACCAGGAGAACAACATCTGGGAACGTGTCACTATGGCTTCTCCCAAACTTACTGATACCAGAAATGACATAGACAAACTCTGGAGAGAATTCAAACTTATACAGGATCAAGTAGAAAAACGAGTAACTTCACCTAATGTGGTGTTAGCTAGTGAAGTAGTGACTGATTTGCAGTGGGGAGACTTTCAAAAGAACTTTAAAGAGAAGTACTGGTCTGCACTTGCTCAAGTGAAGTTAATATCAGATCCATGGGATCTGGGTGGAGTCATCTAATCCCCCCAGGGATGTTAACATTCTGAGTTAACGGGCGGAGTGACAACCGTCGGATCCCGAGTTGTTTTTGGTGTTTCTTCCCATATAGTTTTCCCGCACCAAATTCCTTTAAAATCTTAAACTATTCTGTAGTCTATTCTAGAATCTTAAACTATCCTGTAATCTTTACTGTACTCTGTTCCAAAATCTTAAACTATCATGTAATCTTTACTTGGTAAACTGGATATGACAATAAAACAAATACAAATTTAGATGAAATAAATGGAATAAGAATATTATGTTTGTGAAAAATATAACATAATGTGATGAACTGAACAGCTGTTATACTGTAGTGTATAATTTTCTACTTTGTATAGAATTTTTTATACCTTTTAAAAGATGCGATGTAGATGGGAGGGTTTGTATAAAGTTTTAAAGGGGTGGGTAATATAGATGAAAGCATGATTTACCACAAACAGATACATCATGGCTAACACAAAACACCCATCACACCTTTCAGACAACCCTCACAAACAAGTGTGCCTGATTCTTCACCATTTGCCGTTTCCATAGGGTCGCTAAGATTTCCTTCGGGGACCTCAAGGGTGAAGGTGGGAACGCCCATTCTGTAGGAGATGATTTAACACCAAACCTCCTCTGGTGTCTCACCCAAGTACCTGCGAGGTAGGGATCCTAGGGAAGCGGGGTGGGTAGGGGACCTATCTATTTTTCCACGAACACACATCCGCATACACACAAGAAGACATACGTGCACACACATATATATATATATGAAAACTACGACAGTTCTACATCACTTCATCACTTATACATATACATAAGTATCTAAAAAACTAGGACAATTCTAAATCGAGTATATATGAGAAGGAGGCATGAGCGAAGGAAAAGAATGCAAGTAAGAGTGGAATTGGTCATGGTAGTCATGTAAGAAAAGTCAGTATAATAAATACTCTGATAAAGTGACAAATTGTAGCATAGTGGGGTTCTAATAGCCTGAGTAAACATTTTATCTATTGAATAGTGTATACAGACATGGCATCTACTGGAAGTATAGAAGTTAATACATATAGGAGGACTCTAGGGATTAGATGAAGTATTAAGAAGTATATGCAGAGTGTAGAGAAGATTTATAACTTTACCAAAAAATACTTAATTTATAGTATGCATAGGAATGTGTACTGGGGTAAAGAACCATGAGGCCGACTCAGACAGGATGAGGGGGCATACCTAACATTTGCTAAGTACACTGGGCAGGCATACCTACTTGGAGACAGGATGACCTATGGCCTGAAAAAACAGGAATGTTTGATAAAGGGGCATACCTTCCAGAATAGAAAGAGGAAGTGCTCTCATAAGGTCAACCCACAAGCATGGTATTGCTACTGATCCTAGGGAAAAGGGACAGTATTGTGACAAAAGTCACAAAATTTTGTAGAGATTATTCTGGAAAGTTTGAATTCTAGGCACAACGAGCATTATTACATTTTATGTAAGTTCACGAGTGTCAAAAAGAACACTTTCATTTTGCCCAGAGTTCCTCTAAACTACAACTGATAATGAAGCTAGTACATACTAAAAAAAGGTAGTATAAAGGATAGAAATAATAGAATACTCAAGTGTCTTGAACACCTGAAGTTTACAATCAGAAATAAGGAAAGAGTCCACACAATTCTTAAATATTATAAAAGATGACTAAAAACACAAAACATGTTCAGGTCTTGATGTCAAGGTGAAATAAGAACAGAATAAAGGAACGCTCAACTAAGATTGTTCTAGAGAAAAAAAAGATTGTTGTTGAAGTGGAAGGTGTATGTAGAAACACGTACGAGTAAAGTATATTGCTATCATATGAAATGTTGTTGTGAGTGATGTTATGTACATAATGATTATGTATAAAATATCGTGTGTCCAATCTGAAGGGGGGGATATGCAGTGTTTCGAGAATTTCTGCGTAAATTCTAGAACCACTTGGCCTTCCACCATCTCAAACACATGATATTGTAGACATGAGTGGGAGAAAGAAACCCTATCTACCGTGCATCACCTGTCTGTGTGTGCAAGTGAATCAGTTGCGAGCAAAACGTCGACGCGGTAGCTGAACGGCACTGGCAGGTACTTGGCAGGCGATCCATTGAAGTCGTAGTGAGAGCACACAGAAGAAGCAAGGACCTTTTGTGTTATTCAGTGCTGTTTGTACTTGTGACTATTGTTAGTGACAAAAGAACAATTAAGATTCTGAATTTTGAAAATAACTCTTATCTTGGACTTGCTGGAGGCAAGACGTATTTTTACGATATGTTTGTAGTAGAGACATGGTTGTAAAGCCAACTCTTTTCTAAATGGACTTAAATCTGTTTCTAATGTAACACATACAAGTTACTTACAAGAAGTTAAATGTTTATGCGTAAAGTGTGAACTCTGTTCTTAAGAAGCTCAAATATACCAATAGTTATTGAAAAGTATTCTTCGAGTACCGAATTATTTCACAAGTGGTGAGAGAGCCTTGAAGGTTCCTGTAACCAGCATCATTCTTCGGAGAAGAAGTTTAGAGAGATTCCAGAAGCTGGTTATTCAGAGAAGAAGATCGGCTGTATACACCAAGTAAGTAGACTCATATAAGAGAAGTGAGAAGTTTGCACATAGACTTCACACACGCTTAGTTGTCAAAAACGTTAGACCACCACTCCAAAAGCAGCTATTTTTGTTTTGGTGTCAACAGCAGCCTGCACATGGAATGGTAATTCCACAGTCCAGCTGCTACTACTCTCTATCCAATGGGGGTTGTTACAATGAATTTTGTAGAGAGACCATTACTTGTTCTCACATGGCAGGTGTAGATGTGAATGTGTTATGATGTTCTCGGTGCACAATATGGCTGTCATCTTTAGTACAGCTCAGACATAAGTGACCAGAATAATAATGACAGGTATGCCTGCACAAGGCAATGTGTCACAGTGGTTAAATTACTGGACTCATTTTGGGGGGACAATACTTCAAATCCCCATCTGTCCATCCAAATTCAGGTTACTCCTGATTTCCCTAAATTGCCCCAGCAAGTGCTTGGATGGTTCCTATGAAAGGGATCAGCTGACTTTTTTTATCCTTCAAACATTCTGAACTTGTGCTCCATCTTTAATGACTTTTATGTTGATAGAACATTAAACCCTAACCTTCCTTTCTTCCTTTTGAGTATACTTGCCCTGATTTTGCCATGCTGACCAACATCAGACCACTGTCACAGGCAAATGCACCAAAAATCTGGAAACTCAGACCACTGTCACAGCCAAATGCACCACAAATCTGGAAGCTACACAATTCAATACTCCAGTCAAACAGAGACCAACACTGAGGCCCCTCTCAAACTATGTCAGGTGCTGAAAACACCTCAAATGCACACACATTTTCTCCATGTCCTTCATAGTGATAACTCAGCATCTTATGCTGTTCATGTATCTCACATATCCCACCAGGCATGGTAACAACACTAAACATGAACAGCACTAATACAATGTGGGGCCCATTCTATCTGCCATTGAGAATTGCAACTCTAATCATTTACATACCCACTGAAGTTACATTGACATCTGTACATGGCCTTCGGGTTTCCCACTTTTTTGACAGACAGTGTCATATGAGAACTATCATATCAGAATTAACAAAATAATAATTGAAGAATATGAAGGAATAGTATGTAATTTTTAATGTTAGGGTTTTGTTAGGTACCTTGTCAGTGGACAATCAGAAGTTATAAGAAAAAGTAAAGTAAAAGTAAAGTGATATTTTTTAAAGTAATATATACTATGCATCACACAAACTGGTAAAACTAAGTAAACAACGCATGCTGTCACACAAACAAATTAACACACTAGGTCATTGGCACAATAGTCAGATTAGTACCCATTAAAAAAAGAAAAGCCTCAATATGTATGCTCCATCCACATTCACATTTTAGTGACTGTTCAAGTTAAAAATGAACTCCTCACAAAAAAGAATTGGATAAATATGCTAAGAAACATCAGATTGAAGCAAGGACATGGCATAATGAGAGATCAGTAGATAAATCAAGAGAATAAAATGAATATAATGTAAAGAAGTAAATATTTATAATGGCATGATTTTGGTTTGTGACTAATTTTCTTTCATTGAAATTACTAGTATGTATTCTCTTTCAGAATAATAGTACACCATGAACATAATCTTCCTTGTAATTTGGGTATTTTCTTTCTCTCTATGTGTATCTTATAAAGTATTTAAGACTTATTGTTATAAAATCATATGGGAAACTGAACTGAAAGAATGTAGACTGACATTAATATTGAATTTATATAATAGGCATTAAATGACATGAAAAGATTAATTAATTGCATTTTGAAGATAAGTTTGTATATAATATGAACAACTATCAAGCAACAGAAAATAATTAGCATGGTTTATATAAATTTACAGATGTAGAATTCTTCTCTTTGTTTTTTCCATGTCATTGAGGAAGTAGACACTGAATTGTGGTAGCAAAAAGGACTCGATCCAAGGACATATAAATGCTGGGGGACAACCTAAGAAATGGACTCAGAGAAGGAAACTAAACTAAGTATAGTTAGTGGCAAGGATAGCGGAAATGGAGAGGTATGAAAAAAATTTAAAAAAGTGGCTTCATATAAAGTACCAAGTTTTTGACACTTTTAAAAAAATTGCAGAAGTCCTCAAATGTTCAACACACAGATTATATGGATGCATCAAATTGTAATTGATAATTCTGCACTTTTTAACATTTTTAAAAAAATTTCATTTTGCATGACAATGATTAGCTTGCCATATCTTGCAATATCTATATGTAAACGTATGATATATGTAACGGTCAGTGGTAACCTGGCCAAAATTTCTGTATATTTAATGTTTTGTGACAACCTGTGGTTTGTTATGATTTGACTGAACTAAAAATTTATTGTGATTTTTAAAAAATTGGATTATCCAGTTAGCTATTTATAATGTCTATCTATATAATCCAATGTGTGGTGAGGAGATGCAGCAAGCTGAAATAACTCCGTCTTGCTACAGTTCTGCTCCTTAAATACATAATTTTTTGTCCATTACAAATGCAATACATATACCATGTGTACATATAGCAGCAAAATTTTTATTTATGCTGCTGCGACAGTGTAAGTTTAAGTGTATGAATGTGTGTACTTTTGCTGGAGAAAGAGCCACAGTTGGAAAGCTAATAAATGCCATTTACTGTTAAATGTGCTTACACTTCACACAAAAGTCTGCTAAAGGTGAGTGGTTGCTTTTCCTTTATTTTATGTATTGTTCCATCCAAGAATTTCCAGTGTTGTTATTCAGTATTTCATAAGTTATTCATAGTCAACATTTCCATTTTCCAGGCTGTTCCAAACTTAAAATGTAATCACCTCAAAATTCTACTTTAATAGTTTTTTAGCTGCAATTACTCTGATTCCAAATATGAATAATTTCACTAAAATAATTTGTTAGTTAATAAAATATTCAAATTATAGAAATTGCCTTTCTACATTATTCTTTAAAGGCTTTGTAAATCCCAGTAGACATTAAAATTTCTACATCATGGTAAACAACACCTATATGTGATTAAATAGACCTTCCTGAGTAGTAACTGATAATACTCTTCTGGGATATGCAGCCAGATAATGTAGTCATCTTGACTCAGTATTTCAATGGACCAACAGGCCACTATCTTCATATGAGTATGCTGATGCATAATCTCGCTGGAACTGTGTTTTACAAGAGTTAACAGCAAGACTGTACATCAGCACACTCACCTGAAGATGGTGGCCAGTTTGTCTGTTGAAATATTGTATCAAGATGACTACATTATCCAGCTGCATACCCGAGAAAAGTATCAACAGTGCCTATAACCTTCCCAGTTTCAGATTCTACAGCTAATAGCTAATCAAGATAAATTCACCATCTACATTGTGTTTGTATGTTTTACTTTTGCTGTCTTTTCTGTTAATATCCAAATGTAACAGGTCTGTATTTTCATATTTTTTAATATTTATACCCCACTCATCTGAGATATAGGTATTGCGCACAAACCAACAATCAGTGGTGGGCAAGTATTCAAACAGTTCTAACACTATGTTATTTGTTTTAATCAGCCTGCAGTTAGTATTTAGTAAGTATGGTTCTAAGTCATGACTGAACAGTCAAGATGCATGTTTCTTATGTTAATCTTTCCCACAACTGAATTTGTGTGACCACTCATAATCAATGTAGCTTGCAAGTTTGATCCAGAAAATTGATGTTGATATATTACAATAAAGGTGATCATTGGAACCAAGTTTTGTGCCAATAAATGGGAAATGAATGGAAATGGAAATTCTACAGTGCCATTTACATTTATTCAATAACTGTTAACCACATCAAATAATCACAGAAGGGGGAGTCAAAAAGCAATTCCTTAGACTTTTGAGGCATCAAAAAGGTCAGTAGCACTTCAGACCCTAATAATAAAAGAATATTAATTTAATGTCATGTTTATGCCCTACATGAGATTGCACAAACCTGTCCAACTCCCAGAGTTTATGGTAGCATTAAGGCCTGTTCGTTGATAAGCACCATTATTGTAGCAGTATGTTTTTAGCTTGAAATGTCTTCCATTGAAGGGTGGACTGTTCCATGAAGGAAAACTCATATCCCAGCATGCTGCAAAAAACATTAGTTGAACTGATGTTCAGTTCTGTATTTACATTTTGTAGAATGAAATATAGTTTTCAATAGTTTAGAACAAAATAATGGTTGCACTCACATAAACTTTTAAGTGTTGTGTTGTGATGCAGGCACACACACACTCACACACACACACACACACACACACACTGAAGAGCCAAACAAACTGGTACACCTGCCTAATATCGTGTAGGACCCCCGTGAGCATGCAGAAGTGCCGCAACACAACGTGGCGTGGACTCAACTAATGTCTGAAGTAGTCATGGAGGGAATTGACACCATGAATCCTGCAGGGCTGTCCATAAATTCATAAGAGTATGAGGGGGTGGAGATCTATTCTGAAAAGCACGTTACGAGGCATCCCATATGTACTCAATAATGTTCATGTCTGGGGAGTTTAGTGGCCAGTGGAAGTGTTTAAACTCAGAAGAGTGTCTCTGAAGCTACTCTGCAGCAATTCTTAATGTGTGGGGTGTTGCATTGTCCTGCTGGAATTGCCCAAATCCATCGGCATGCACAAAGGACATGAATGGATGCAGGTGATCATACAGGATGCTTACATATGTGTCACCTGTTAGAGTCATATCTACATGTATCAGGGGTCCCATATCACTCCAACTGCACACATTCCACACCATTACAGAGCCTCAACCTGCTTGAACAGTCCCCTGCTGACATGCAGGGTCCATGGATTCATGAGGTTATCTCCATACCCATACACATCCGTCCACTCGATACAATTTGAAATGAGACTCGTCCAACCAGGCAACATGTTTCCAGTCATCAACAGTCCACTGCCGGTATTGACGGGCCCAGGCAAGGCATAAAGCTTTGTGTCATGCAGTCATCAAGGGCACAGCGATGTCAGAGATTTGATGTTTTACCAGATTCCTGATACTCACGGTACATGGTGAAATGGCCGTATGGGAAAATCCCCACTTCATCACTACCTCAGGGATACTGTGTGCCATTGCTCATGCGCTGGCTATAACACCACATTCAAACTCACTTAAATCTTGATAAGCTGCCATTGTAGCAGCAGCAACGACTGCGACAGACACTTGTTGTCTAACATGGGCATTGCAGACCACTGCATGGTATTCTGCTTGTTTACTAATCTCTGTATTTGAATGCACATGCCATACCAGTTTTTTTGGCACTTCTGTGTATGTGTGTCTGTTATAGACACACACACACACACACACACACACACACACACTGTTGGAGATTTTTAATGGCACGTATACTGTGAGTTCATATACCCTGACAAGCTGAATCAGGCCTCATCTGGAAAAATGAGAAACAGATGATCCAAAAGTCTTGATTCCACTTCACTCAGAAACCACTTGCATAGTTAAATGGATGGAAGTTCATCTGCAGGCTTTAACTCATGCACAACAGTAAATTTTTAAGAATGGCAGGTCCTTTTTAACAGTATTTTGACAGGAAAATCTCTTAATTCCCACTTGCATAGATAAAAGGCATTGGCATTCCATCAGATTTTGTTCCAGTATTTTCTGCACTTGAACAGTGTTATCTTGTGTTCAAATTCTTTTATTCACTACAAAGCCCATTTCACACCATTTTGCCACTAATATTTGTGTTCGAGGTTTTGTCGAAACACTTCCAGTCTTAAACTCTTGCATATACAGTATCATACACATTTCCTGTAACTGTGCTTTGTGTAATACCTGACAATGAACATGTGCTGTTTTATCATGAGTGCCATTTTGTGTTAACTTAACTGGTCAACAAACATGTCTGCTCCTCTCAGTCACTCAAACATAATGACACAGTGAAGTTCTTGGGACAGACTGTGCAGAAAATGCATGTGCAAAGACAAAAGACAGCATCCAATTTCCAGCATTTTCCCTGACAGGCAGATCTCCTGTTCATTAACATGTATCAATTTCTCACAGTCTTATAAATATTTTCTGGGACAGATTTATTTTGCTCACACAGTATTATTTACAGGTCTATATCTTAAACATGACTTACCAATAAATTCTGGTACGAGCAGCTGGAGTTGGCGATAATGTGTGGGTAAGGTGTGCTTCTTTGTGTGAATGAATGGTGTGTGTTTCTCTTTCTTTTTCTGATGAAGGCTGAAAGCTAATGTGTACATGTCTTTTAATTAGGCCTGTCTACAACTTAAGGTGTCATCTTTATGGTAATAGTACTCTATCTTTTCCTACGTTGTTGATATTTCAACCTGGAATTTCTATTGTTTTATTTTACCAATAAAAATAAATTACTTCAAGCATTTCATTGTCTAATCTAAGGGAGAAATAAAAAGCATGAGGCAGGCAAGATGTTATTAATCATCTTCCAGTCAACCAAACAACCTGCATTTATTTTAAAATATTCAAACACAAAATGAAGGTGCTGAAACTCAAGATTTAAGCCTACATGATGCTGGAAATCCTACATGTATTACAATGCAACAGGTAAAGGTAACCACTAACTATATATCTGAAGTGGTGAGCTTCAATAAGCATATAAACAAGGACTGGAAGATTCTAGTTCAGCTTGCATACTTCTGAGCTTCAATAATTGAACAACATAGTTGAGTTTGCATCTGTATCTTTAGGTGTGCTGAACAACTGCAAGCACTCATGAGGTTTTTACTATGTTCCAGCTACTGAGCATGTGACTAAATATCACTCAGTGTCTCCACTACACATACTATGATTATTTTCACTCAACACATTATGCAAACATCTAGATCAAAAGATGACTACCTACAACATGACATTACAAACAATGACAGGATATCTCCAGTTTTCATTCTATCAGCCTCATCCAGTTTTTTTCTGTTCTGACAATCTCTAGGCTTTTGAAGTACGTAGTATTTGTTATTTACCTGTATTGTTTCTTTCAATTACAGCACTGCATCCACCTTGACTTATGCCCATCTGAAATAAAAGACAGACCTCATAATCAAATGACACAGTACACTCAATTATCATAATTATATCTAATAATAATAAGAATGATAATAATAATAACATTCTGTCACATTAAGGCAACACACACACACACACACACACACACACATATATATATATATATATATATATATATATATATATATATATATATATATAAAAGATGAGGTGACTTACCGAACAAAAGCGCTGGCAGGTCGATAGACACACAAACAAACACAAACACACACACAAAATAAAAGCTTTCGCAACAAACTGTTGCCTCATCAGGAAAGAGGGAAGGAGAGGGGAAGACGAAAGGAAGTGGGTTTTAAGGGAGAGGGTAAGGAGTCATTCCAATCCCGGGAGCGGAAAGACTTACCTTAGGGGGAAAAAAGGACAGGTATACACTCGCACACACGCACATATCCATCCACACATACAGACACAAGCAGACATATTTAAAGACAAAGAGTTTGGGCAGAGATGTCAGTCGAGGCAGAAGTGTAGAGGCAAAGAAGTTGTTGAAAGACAGGTGAGGTATGAGTGGCGGCAACTTGAAATTAGCGGAGATTGAGGCCTGGCGGATGACGAGAAGAGAGGATATACTGAAGGGCAAGTTCCCATCTCCGGAGTTCGGATAGGTTGGTGTTGGTGGGAAGTATCCAGATAACCCGGACGGTGTAACACTGTGCCAAGATGTGCTGGCTGTGCACCAAGGCATGTTTAGCCACAGGGTGATCCTCATTACCAACAAACACTGTCTGCCTGTGTCCATTCATGCGAATGGACAGTTTGTTGCTGGTCATTCCCACATAGAATGCATCACAGTGTAGGCAGGTCAGTTGGTAAATCACGTGGGTGCTTTCACACGTGGCTCTGCCTCTGATCGTGTACACCTTCCGGGTTACAGGACTGGAGTAGGTGGTGGTGGGAGGGTGCATGGGACAGGTTTTGCATCGGGGGCGGTTACGAAAGCTTGTATTTTGTGTGTGTGTTTGTGTTTGTTTGTGTGTCTATCGACCTGCCAGCGCTTTTGTTCGGTAAGTCACCTCATCTTTGTTTTACATATAATTTTTCCCACGTGGAATGTTTCCTTCCATTATATATATATATATATATATATATATATATATATATATATATATATATATATATATATACAAACAAACACAAACATACACACAAAATTCAAGCTTTCGCAACAAACTGTTGCCTCATCAGGAAAGAGGGAAGGAGAGGGAAAGACGAAAGGATGTGGGTTTTAAGGGAGAGGGTAAGGAGTCATTCCAATCCCGGGAGCGGAAAGACTTACCTTGGGGAAAAAAGGACGGGTATACACTCGCACACACACACACATATCCATCCACACATATACAGACACAACAATATATATATATATATTGGCAACTAACAGAGTTAGAGAATACACATTCTTTGGTTACTGTCCTACATTAACATTCACCATTAAAATCTAATGGTTATATCTACCACCAATTATCAGTTTCAATAATTCTTCAAGATTATGAAAATTTGTTAATGAACAGGGAAGTGTATCAGACTAATAAGTAATAAATTAAGTATTGCCCACGAACCACAGACTTTACCAAAATGGAGTGGTTGTGCACCTCACTGATACAGTTAGCCATACTGTAGATGCCTTTCTGTGGTGATACTATGAATGACTGAAAGCAAGTGCATGTAGCTCTATTGTATGGTTAAATGATGATGGCATCTTCTTGGCAAAATATTCCAGAAGTTAACAGTCCCCTATTTGGGTCTCTGGACAAGAGCTATCAGGTGAATGTCATCATCAGGAGTAACAAAACTATCATTCTACAGATCGGAGCATGGAATTTTAGATTAAAAATGGAAATGGATATGTTGAAGTTTGATATAGTGGGAATTAATGAAGTTTGGTGGTAGGATGAACATGACTTCTGATCAGGTGAGTAAAGTGTTATAAATACAAAATCAGACAGGAGTAATGCAGGAGTAGGTCTAACAAAGAATAAGAAAATAGGAATATGTGTAAGCTACTATGAACAGTATAATGAATTCATTATAACAGCCAAGGCAGAAACCTACACCAGCAATGTAAATTCGTATGCCTACAGGCTCCATGAATGAAGAAAGGATTCGTGGAATGTATGGGATAAAGGAAATTATTCAGATAGGAAAATTCAGTTGTGATGGGGGACTACAATTCAATAACAGTAAAAGGAAGAGAAGAATATAATATAGAATATTGTGCTGTGAGACTAAAATTCAATAACAGTAAAAGGAAGAGATGAATAGAACATAGAATGTACTTATTGAATTAATGTTACTACAATTATTGTATTTTAGTTGCAGATCTCAACTGAATTTTCCTACCTGAATAATTTCCTTTATCCCATATATTCTTTCAAAAATTGTGGGAGCATACAAGCTTTAGGAAAGGAATGCCAGAGGAGTCCACTTAGTAGAATATTTCACAAAGCATAAGTTACTCAACACAAACATATGGTTTGAGAATCATGGAAGAAGACTGCATATGAGAAGTGACCAGGAGACACTGGATGGTTTATAATGATAACATAGCAATTTTGGAATATGTTTTAAACTGTAAAATATTTACAAGAGCAAATGTAAACTCTGGCCATAAATTACAATTAAACTGAAGAAACTGGAAAAAGGTAACGAATTTTGGAGATTAGACCTGGCTAAGTCAAAGGAACCAGAGGTTGTTGAGAGTTTCAAAGGGAGCATTAGCCAAGAATTGACTGATACAGTCAAAAGGAATACAGCAGAAGATAGACGAGCTGCTTTGAAACATGAAGTAGTGAAGGCAGCAGATTATGAAACAGGTAACATGGCAAGACCAAGTATAAATGGCTAGAGGGCAAATGCAAGGCTACAGAAGTATGTATAACTAGGGGAAAATAGATTCACCTATAGGAAAATTAAAGAGACCTCTGGAGAAAGAAAAAGCAGCTGTATATAAATCAAAAGTTCAGATGCGAACAAGTACTAAACAAAGAAGGGAAAGTTGAAAGGTGGAAGAAATATACAAGATGAGTCACCTAAGAATTGCACCGCAGATATTACGGAAATGTAAATCGCTATTACTGTGCAGTTTTCACACAATGGATTGATAGGATCTTATATTGTTAGCCAAAAACAGATTGTAATAATACTTAGAAAGTGTATTTTTGGTGCAAACATACACTTTTTAAATGAAACAACGCCTATTAACATTAACAAAATAAAAGTAGGGTAAATTAGAATGTCAGAGGTGCTCATTGCAGATCCTATTGCGAGTCATTTATGAAATATCGCATTTTGAAAAGTTTCCAAGGGACACTTGTTTCTGCCATTCAACCTGTGTAGTTGCTAGGTATGATTTTGTTAGGTTTGCTTACAGTATGCCATGAAATCATCGAGAATTTGGCAACAGCTGTAAGACTCAGTGTTATATATCACTCCAGAAGAGTGGTGTGTATCACTGTGCATTCTTACCAACAAATGATACTTACAAATGAAAAATTATAAAACGAATTATTATAGAGGACAGCACAACTATTGCACAGTTTTATTCTTTCATTTGCATGTGGAGAACAAAGCCAAGGGACAACACGTTTCTTCAGAGTAGGACAGTGACTGCAGTAACTTTGTGAGAGTAAGTACTTGCACAGGTGGAATATCAGAAGTCCCTGAATCTCTGGTCTACATTGCAGAAGCGTATTGTCCACACAATAAGTGTGTGTGTGTGTGTGTGCGTGTGCGTAGAAGAATCTATGTTGTTTACAGAGAAATACTGATAAAGACACTAACTTTAGCTCTATAATGCAGCTGTCCACAGCAGTGGACACCTGACATTGTCACTTCTTTGGCATTCTTCATCAATCCTGAGGCTGCAAATGCGTGCAGTCTGCTACAGTGGATACTCCCTACTAGCACTGCACCCTGTGTGTATTTGCAAACTCAGGATTGATTAAAAACACCAAAGAAGCAACACTTTCTGCTGCCCACTGAAGTGTGCAAGCTCAGGATTGATTAAAAATGCCAAAGAAGCAACATTAAGTGCTGTCCACTAAAGTGGACAAGTCCACCACATGGCTAAAGTACTACAACAAAATGTACAAAATGCTTTAAAACAGCTGGGAGAAACTGATGTGTTATTACTAACGAAAATACCATGGCTTTTATAATAATAAGCCACAGACTAAAGGAAAACAAAATATTGTCTAAAATACTAAAAAATAGCAAATTATTATATAAGTGTATATAAAAAGATGAAGATGTAGATGAAGACGAAATGGGAAATAAGATACTGCGTGAAGAGTTTGACAGAGCACTGAAAGAACTACTGATGGCCTCGGGAGAGCCAGTCATGACAAAACTCTACCATCTGGTGAGCACGATGTATGAGACAGGCGAAGTACCCTCAGACTTCAAGAAGAATGTAATAATTCCAATCCCAAAGAAAGCAGGTGTTGACAGATGTGAAAATTACTGAACTATCAGTTTAATAAGTCACAGCTGCAAAATACTAACGCGAATTGTTTACAGACGAATGGAAAAACTGGTAGAAGCCGACCTCGGGGAAGATCAGTTTGGATTCCGTAGAAATGTTGGAACACGTAAGGCAATACTGACCCTACGACTTATCTTAGAAGAAAGATTAAGAAAAGGCAAACCTACGTTTCTAGCATTTGTAGACTTAGAGAAAGCTTTTGACAATGTTAACTGGAATACTCTCTTTCAAATTCTTAAGGTGGTAGGGGTAAAATACAGGGAGTGAAAGGCTATTTACAATTTGCACAGAAACCAGATGGCAGTTATAAGAGTCGAGGGGCATGAAAGGGAAGCAGTGGTTGGGAAAGGAATGAGACAGGGTTGTAGCCTTTCCCCGATGTTATTCAATCTGTATATTGAGCAAGCAGTAAAGGAAACAAAAGAAAAATTTGGAGTAGGTATTAAAATTCATGGAGAAGAAGTAAAAACTTTGAGGTTCGCCGATGACATTGTAATTCTGTCAGAGACAGCAAAGGACTTGGAAGAGCAGTTGAACGGAATGGACAGTGTCTTGAAAGGAGGATATAAGATGAACATCAACAAAAGCAAAACGAGGATAATGGAATGTAGTCAAATTAAGTCAGGTGATGCTGAGGGAATTAGATTAGGAAATGAGACACTTAAAGTAGTAAAGGAGTTTTGCTATTTAGGGAGTAAAATAACTGATGATGGTCAAAGTAGAGAGGATATAAGATGTAGACTGGCAATGGCAAGGAAAGCATTTCTCAAGAAGAGAAATTTGTTAACATCGAGTATAGATTTAAGTGTCAGGAAGTCGTTTCTGAAAGTATTTGTATGGAGTGTAGCCATGTATGGAAGTGAAACATGGATGATAACTAGTTTGGACAAGAAGAGAATAGAAGCTTTCGAAATGTGGTGCTACAGAAGAATGCTGAAGATAAGGTGGGTAGATCACGTAACTAATGAGGAGGTATTGAATAGGATTGGGGAGAAGAGAAGTTTGTGCCACAACTTGACTAGAAGAAGGGATCGGTTGGTAGGACATGTTTTGAGGCATCGAGGGATCACAAATTTAGCATTGGACGGCACCGTGGAGGGTAAAAATCGTAGGGGGAGACCAAGAGATGAATACACTAAGCAGATTCAGAAGGATGTAGGTTGCAGTAGGTACTGAGAGATGAAGAAGCTTGGACAGGATAGAGTAGCATGGAGAGCTGCATCAAACCAGTCTCAGGACTGAAGACCACAACAACAACAAAAAGATAATGCTCAGTTTCTTTAATAGATGTAGTGTTATCTTCTAAGACTTATTTTCCTGGCTATCTTTCAACAACATTTCACATAGATTTCATTTCGTTGTCTGATCTCACACATGCTTTAATACCTATAGAAATTACTCTCTTCAGAAAAATTCTTTCAAAAATGGTTGCAAACTTATTTTTAAAAAAGGTTGAATTTATAATTGGCATTAGGTACACTTTACAATTCACCCTAGTGAACATTTTTAAGCCTACCTTAAAACTTTCCACTGTTTTGTCGTTAATCATTCTCATTGTTTACATTAAGTGTTTCTAGGCTGTACTTGTAATGAAGTTATGTAATGTGATTAACAGTGTATCGTGATCTGTCATTCTGTTTATAACTAGGTAAGCATGTTATTGTTTAACTTTGCTTTTTGTACAAATACATTATCTTCCAATGTATAACGGCCATTCAATAAGTAATGCAACACATTTTTCTTCTCAGCCAATTTCAGTTGAAAAAATGCAGAATTTGTTGTGAGACATCATGCAATATTCCCACTTCAGCTCCTACAGTCTCATGAAGCTCTAATAGGTGACGGTGCTATATGCAGCCTCCAAAATGGAGTCTATAACAAAGGTTCATTCCAAGCAGAGAGCTGTCATTGAGTTTCTTTTGGAGGAAAACCAGAGCATTACAGATATTCATAGGTGCTTGCAGAATGTCTATAGAGCCTGTCAGTGAACAAAACCATGGTGAGTCATTGAGTGAGGTGTCTGTCATCATTGCAACCAGGTTGAGCAAACCTGTCTGATCTCCCAGATGCTGGCCAGCTGTGCACAGCTGTGACTTCTGCAATGTTGGAATGTGTGGACAGTCTCATTTGAGGTGATCGACTGATTACGATTAAACATTTCATTGCTCATCTGAACATCTCTGTTGGTGGTGCTCATGTACTTGTCCACCAGCTGGGTATTCAAAGGTGTGTATCCACTACATTCCTTGCTGCCTAGCAGAAGACCATAAAATGCAAGAAAGGACCATCTGTGCAGAATTGCTTGTGCATTACAAGGCTGACTGTGACAATTTTTTGTCACACATCATCACAGGTTATGAAAATGGGTTCACCATTTCGAACCAGAAAGAAAATGGTAATCCATAGGGTGGTGTCACACTACCTCTCCTCCAAAGAAAAAGTTCAAAGCTGCAACCTCAGCCAGTAAAGTCATGATGATGGTCTTCTAGGAATCTGAAGGGGTTATTTTGTTTGATGTCCTCCCTCATAGTGCAATGATAAACTTTGAAAGGCATTGTGCTACCCTCAAGAAATTGAAGAAATGACTTCAACATGTCTGTCATCACAAAAATGCAAATGAAGTTCTCCTTCTCCCTGACAATGCAAGACCCCACACAAGTCTGCACACTGAAGAGGAACTTACAAAACTTCATAGGACTGTTCTTTCTCATCCACCCTACAGCTCATACCTTGCACCTTCAGACTTTCATCTGTTTGCCCCAATGAAGGATGCACTCCATGGGAAGCAGAACATGGATGATGGGGACATTAGTGGTGCAGCAAGGTTTGGCACCAGCATTGACCATTACAGTGGTATCAAGCAGACATACAGACCCTCCCAGTAAGTTGGTCTAAGGCCATCACATTGAATAGAGATTTTTTGAAAAATAGGGTTTTGTGGCCAAAAGAACAAGGAATAGCAGATGCCACAGCACCCCAAATAAAATCAACCAGCTTTCATACTACTTCCTTGATTTTTCATGAAAGGAAATTTATAGTTGACACTAAACCAAATGTGCCCAGGAACCTATCTAAAGTACATTTTCTGTGAGATTATTTTAATAAATTTACAATGAAGTTGCCACAAACAAATAATCATTCTGAAAGACAGCACAATAAAACATCAAATTCCATCATGGAAATTTCCCAATTACCCAGAAAAGATTTAGAACAACAAAAACGATTACACTGCCCATTATTATCCCATAGAAAATTTACTGATTTCTGTATTTTTGAATTCATATTCATTTTTTATGAAAGTGAAACTCCTACTTTATCAATCAATGCAGTTAATTTGTAACCATTTATTACAAGATTGAACCCCCATTGGTTATATGATGTTCAGACAGACAAGTGACATCAGTTTCTTTCCAACTACTATCTTCCAAACAAACTAACAACTCATTTACTTTATTTTTTATATGCCTAATATTCTGATGAAACAATTTCATTCCCTCTGCTCTTATGTGATGAAATGAGAGTCACTGTAACTTTAATTTCCTTTAATACTTTTTGTGTGAATCTTTAATTTAACCTAAAATGTTCATCTCACCTGGCCCCAATCACCACAGGGATTTGCCTTTGTATGCTCTTAGACCCCCTCATGCTTTTTTATGATAGATCTGATAACTTGGCATTACCTCTTGTATTCAGGCATGGGCCATGATGAGTTATCCCAATCTCCTCACAGCACCCACAGGAACAGCACCTACATGAGGTCTCATATCCACTCTAAGGAGAATTCCCACATATGTTTTTACTCATTTCACATGAGAGTTAATCTAAGATTGGTCATGGCATGACCTAACCTTTTAAAAAACTTACATTTGCGTGAAAAGTAGCTGCTCATTTTTTTCAGGGCAGCCCTAGTACTGTAAGATTCAACAAAGATTATGTGAAAGAACTTTGCTCCTCTTGTAGTAGCAGTTTACCATAGTTCACTGGAGAAATAAAATGTACCTGGCAACTGGGAAAAAGCACATGTCATTCCCATTTCCGAGAAGAGTCTTAGGACTGATGCACATAATTGTAGGATTATATCATTGACATAAGAAAGATCATAGAACAGATGCACATAATTATGGGCCTATTTCATTGACATCAATCTGTTGTAGTTATGGAACATGTTTCATGCTCAAGAATTGGATGACAAAAATCTTCTCTATAAAAATCAACATGGATTTTGCATACAGAGCTTTGTGAAACTCAACTTGTTCCGCACTCAGATTCATGCCATGTTCCTTCACTTCAGGAAGGAATCTGACACCATTCCACACAGCCGTCTAATGAAGAAAATGAGCTGACAAAGTATCAGACCAGTTTGTGACTGGGTCACTCCACACAGCTCACAAAGTATCAGACCAATTTGTGTCTGGGTTCAGGACTTCCTTGCAGACAGAACTCAGCATGTCACTCTTAATGGAACAAAGTCTACAGATGTAAAGGGAATTTCTGGGATACCAAAGGGAAGTGTGATAGTACTGTTACTAATTACAAAGTATATAAATGATCAAGTAGAAAGTGTTGGAAGCTCTTTAAGATTCTTTGCAGATGATACAGTTTTCCATAAGAAAGTAGCAATCCCAGTAGACCGTATTGACTTGAAAAATGACCTACAGAAGACTGATGAATGTTGCAGTTTCTGGCAGTTGACGCTCTACATAAATAAATGTAAGATATTGTGGACATACAGTAAAGGAAATCCACTACTGCACAATTACACTACTGATGATAAATTGCTGGAAACCATATATGAAGTAAAATGTCTAGGAGTAACCATCCAAAGTGATCTTAAGTGGAATGACCACATAAAACAAATAGTAGGAAAAGCAGATGACAGCCTGAGATGCCTAGGAAGAATCTTAAGCAAATTTAACTCAACCACTAAAGAAGTGGCTTATAAGGCACTTTTTCAACTGACTCTTGAGTACTGTTTAGAAATCTGAGATTCTTACCAGGTACGAATGTTAGAAAATATAGAGAAGATCCAACAAAAAGCAGTGCATTTCAACACGGGATTATTAAGTCACTGCAAGAGCCTTATGAAATGAACATGAGAAAACAATTCAGGAAACTAGAGATAATACAGACACTTACAGACAATCATTCAATCCATATGGCATTCATGAGTGGACCAGGGAAGGAAGGATCAATTAATGGTACCAGAAGACCCTCCACCACACACCATCAGGTGGGTTGCAGATTATGGAAGTGGATATAGAGGTTTCCAGCCTGAGTGTTTCTGGCTCCCCCACATATCAATACCAAAGTATCTTTGGTTAAACCTCTACAGATTTTTTCTATGTTTCCTGTACCTAAGATTAGCACTAGGTTTCACAATACTCACCACCTGGTATCCTGAACTTAATGTTTCCTGTAGCTGCCAGACTACGTCTCTCAAATGGCCACCAGAACAGAACTCTTCTTTTCCTAATTTCTCTCTCTTTACCCCAACTCTTCTGAAAGATTCCCAGCACTGTTTTTCTGCACCATGCACCATACATTCATTTTTATCTGTATAAGGTTTACTTAATTCTAAATTTGCTAACAAAGTTTCCATTCCCCCCACCCTTCTAATTCTTTGTGAAAGGTATAAATGTTTTCCTTCTCTCCTGTGTTTTTCTGATCTTTCTGACATAATCTACAGTCCCATGGAAGATACTTATTGAGTATTTCATTATCCTCCCCACTGCATGCCCAGTGAAACCACAATTTATAACATTCTGAAAACACTCTTAGTTTAATTAACCTGTAACGACATCCACATCTGTCACACCTGGCTGATAGTTTTTATAAAACTTTAACACAAGATTTCATCGCATGAAAAGAGTAGATTTAGTGAAATAAAAAATTATATGACAGTTTACAAACATTTCTCATGAGTCATACTGGGTCCAGAAATCTATATGCTGACATGAGAAGAAATGTGCACTTTTTGCACCATTTCACTTTATTTAAACAAATGCTAACACATTAAATAATGCAACTACACTTAAATTATATTTATGCCAATAAGAAATGTCTGAAAGTAGTAAATCTCTTGCTTATGACAGCAACCTAATTTCCCTTCAAAGGAAACATAAATTAAAATCTGTTAACTACTACTGCAACCCCAAACTTGTGTTTCCTCTTTATTAATACTCTGATGCACATTCAACTATACTTGTTCTTCTACGTGAAGATTAAGACTTTTTGCCCATGCATCTTATTTTGCTCCTCCCAGAATACAGTAGATTGCTCTTTACTACACTATTCATTGCAGCAGTATTAATACCTTCCAGTTGAAACCATTGTATCCATCCTAGCAATAATTCTCCTATTATCTGCCAACAAATTACTTCAAATGGCACTGTCCTTGTGATGAAATGAGGTACTGTAAGTCATTTAAAATTAGCTCAAACTCTTGGACCATTTGCACAGACTTAAAATGGTTATTCACACAGTGTGTATGGTATAGCCAACCAAGTTCCTTCATTCCGTACTCTGGTAGTTTCATCTGAAGATAGGATCTTGATATTAAAATGTAGCTTACGTCTCACAAAAGTAAAAAATCTTGGCAATTACCCAGAGTATATTGTTGTCTAGTTTTATATTTCCCAGTATGTAAATCAATGGAAAGACAACCACTCACCAAAACAGATTGATGTGTGGAGCATAGTAACATATAACAAAAAGCAGCATTCACACTAGTTTTCCAGCAGCAGCTTGTCTCCAGCAACAGCACATACATTCAGATACACAACCACACAGACATTCAAATGTACATTCCCACAGCCACAGCAACATTAATTATAGATACTTGATTACTAAAAGCAGTTTTCTGATCTGAGGAAGGTGGGGGGGGGGGGGGGGGGGTGGTAGAGAAGGATGGCAGGAGGGGGTGGTGGGAAAGAGGCAAGTCTTTGGACAGATGATATTGCAGTTATATAACAATATAAAAAAAAGTACAGAGGGTGCAACAAAAAGAGATGAGGGAAGAGGGAGAGGGGGGAAACAGGGGAAAAGATGGGAGGGCAGGGGGAAAGAAGACAGATGGGTAAAGAAGAGAAGGGAGAAAGGGAGGAGAGAGAGAAGGGAGAGGGGTTGAAAAAGGGGGCAGGAGAGAGGGAGGGGGGAGAGAGGAAGGGAGACAGAGGGAGAATGCCCACAAGGGGGAAGGGGAGAAGGAGGAGTGGTGGGAGAGAGCAGAGCATGACATGGGTAGAGAAGGTGTGGTACAGATAAAAGAGGAAAGGGAAAAGGCAAGGTAAGGCAGTGGGAACATGTTAGCAGAGATTTAGCCTAAGGGGATTGTGACAGTGTAGGATTTGTTGGAGAAACAATAGCCATCTGCATAGTTCAGAGAAATTTGTGCTGGAAGAGAGTATCCAAATGGCATACTTAGTATGCAGCTGTTGAAGTATTTTGCACTGTGGTGTACAGCATGTTCAGCAACTGGATGGTTAAGTTTGCAGTTTGACACAGTTTGGTGGTGGACATTCATTGCAAGTACATAGTTAGTTACTTGTCATGTGTGCATAGGATGCTGTAGAGTAATTGCAGTTACATAACATGTGATCCTGCCTTTTATTGGGTAGGAAATGCCTGTAACTTAACAGCAGCAGGAGGTGTTGGCTGGGTGTATGGGACAGGTCTTGCACCTTGGCAAGCCACAAGGGAATGACCCATCTGGTGCAGGATTGGGAATACAATTGGAATAGGGATGGGCAACGATATTCTGTAGGTTGGATGGGTGGCAGAACACTACTCTGGGAGATCTTGGTAGGATTTTGAGTAGGATAATCTCATCTCAGAGCACAAAGTGAGGTAGTCAAAACCCTGATGGCAGATGTGGTTGAGCTTTTCAAGGCCATGGTGATTCCCAGTGATCAGAAGAGTGCTAGCTGGTAGTTGATTAACAGATTTACTGGTATCAAAGGAGCAGGTGGCACAGGAGATTTGGCAGATCAACTATTTAGGAGATGTCTGTCAGTAAAGGCACTAGTAAGGTTACTAGTATACTTCGACAATTCCTGATTTCCGCTGCAGATGGGGGAATCAGGGATTGTGAGGCTGTAAGGAAGATACTTTCTGACATGGAATGAGTGACAGCTCTCAAAGAGGAAGCTCTGTTGGTTGTTAGTGCACATCATATGGATCAGTTTTGGCAAACTAGTCACTTCATAAAAATCCAATTATAGTAAATGTTGTAGTCTTATGCAAGGCATATAAATAAAATAAAATAAAATCATTAATTCTGACAACAAAAGTATTTAAAATAGCACCTCTGCAACTATGGAGAAGCCCACATAAATCTTCAGCTACAATGTCTCATAGTACATACGGTAAAATATTAAACAATTTGAGATGCTGAGCAATCAAACAAACATTGACAACTTCTTTAGTTCAAGTGTATGATTGAATAAAATTATCTATTGGTAAGAACACACTTTTTAGCTCTACAGCATGCTAATCTGAAAGAATATAGCATAAAGTTGTGTCTAATTATTCTTGTAAATAAGTACTGGCATCCATATTCCTCTAGCCTGCACTTTTAAAAAGAAAATTATCTCTTGACAATGGCTCCTTTGAAGCCTTTTGATTTCAAGCTCATGATAATTTCATCTTTCCCTTATGTGGCCTCTTATAGAAAATGTGTATGAACTTGGGTATTTGCTTCTAACTCAAAATCTTTCTAGCTAATTCCCACAGACAGCTTAGATACAACAACAGATGAACGTTTTGGTCTCCCTAGAGAACACTGATTTCACAATCTCTTGGAGAAATATGGCCCACACTATTTAGTATCTTACTCTACACCAAAAAAAGTAAAAGCCTTCAAACAAAAACTTGAATTTCTTAAATGCCCGCATTACAAATAAAGATTTAATCAGCTAATGGAAAGATCACAGTATCACAGTATTTTCAGTAAACATCACAGAACAATTTTAGTTTATGTATGGTAGCACTGAACTTTACTCTAACAGTAGACATTAGAGAAAATAGACTTGCTTAATATTGCTTTTAGTCAGTGATTACAAAAATTACACTGTGCTCTCCATACACTGAACATCCAAGGAAAACTTATTTAAGTTTCAAAAATATAGAATATTTGTATGCTTTTTGGTGAGTATAAGCTTTATTGAACTGAAGACTAAGCTGTGTGTCTGTGGAAGATTATATAAACATGCACACAAACACTCAGTACTAAGTTAATTTATATCTTATCATCTTGGGTGTAGTTCAATTTGAACAAAGGGTATACTGTAGGGATGTGTTATCAATCGTAGATTAATGATGAGCTAATATTGGCTGCTTGTTGCCCCATCAGCTGATGGATAAATGAAGAACTGGCTATCACTACAACTTCATTATTAAAGATGCAGCACTCTAAAGACAGTCTGTCTCCTGCCCACTTTGGCCTATCATGTGATGCAGGTCCCAGAACTATTTATTTTTAATTGCTTTCTCGAAATCTTTTAGTTTCTTATCATCTTCCAGCACACTTTACGGGACAACTGTACAATTTAAATGATTCATTGTAAACTGAATTATCCAATCATCCTATTATGTCACTGAAGCTTATTGGAATGGTTTTATAAATTTTATTGGAAGTAAACTACAAAAATATTTAAACATTTAAATATTTAACCAACCTCCTCTCTTCCTGAATTTAAATTCCAGCCATTTTCCATAGGGCTTTTCATTTATTTTATGGCCTATAAAGCATTCCTATTCAGATAATATTTGAACCACCTCTCTCCAGGGCTTATCAAATTGTCTGATCTTTCATCATGTGCTATGTCACAAACAATTTTACAGGATTTCTTATCACACTATCACTGATTACATTATAATAATTAAAGGATTTCTGATTTACTGCCATCTGACATCACAAAAATTTGGTCATATGTTAATTACTAAGCACAATGAAAGTTTTCTTGTTACAGGCCAAAAGGTTAAGGCCCTTCACCTGAGCTATGGCTCTTCCACGGACACTTGTGGCTATTCCACTTTCCTGTTATGCCATGTCTATGCTACTAATTAAAACACTTCTCTCTGAATGAAAGATATTTACTTATGGACATCAGAAAGTAAGTTACACACGGTATCCCATGCAAAGAACATTGTGCAACAAGAATGACACATAGCCAGAAGAGAGTATATGTCTTGGTTTCCTGTGGATATTGTTCTGCTATGGTATGGACAATATGTTCATCACAGTGGGGCAGTGAAATGGTGAAAAAAAAAAAAAAAAAAAAAGGGAAAGCACTCCAAGCTGAAGTATGTGAAAGAGTAAAATTCTTGTGGGCAAAATGCCTAAATTGTAGCGAGCAAGTGACAGCTTTACTGGACCTGTTGCATTAAGAGATGGACAGTGTACAGTACACAGATGTGCTGAAGGACGCTGGGAGAGTCGGAACAGATGACAGAACTGAAAAGCCTGTGTCTCCAGATGTACTGTGTGGCCTGATACAGAGCAAAGAGCTCCGCAGTAAATACTGAGCAGTGTTCTGGAAGTTGATACCAAAAAATGTTGGTGGCAGTGATGAAGGCACACCCAGCACCATGGTCAGTCCGAGAGCCATTAGTGTGGATAAAGGTACTACCATGAAGTTCTATGTGAAGGTCGAGAAAATTATGGAGATAGAGCAAGGCTCAGAAAGTATTGTTACAAAGAGAATGAAGGCCAAGATGGACACAGGCTGCCGCATGAAGCCAAGATGGTGAAGGGTTCACACCCACTGGAAAAGTGGCAGGCAGCATGAAGTTAAGCTCTTGGAGCAATAGCTGAAAGCAAACTCCAGGAGGTAATAGAGAAGAGGGATGTGTCCCTTACTGGCAATCAAAAGAATCATCAAAGAAGGAGGTGTAGAATGGGTGGCTAGGCATAAGTATTGGCTGATGAGAAAATCACGGTGGTATGACAGTGGTTCGAGAGCTTCTGCATACACTCTCAACTGGGCTAGTGTAAAAGACACCAGTGGCCAAATGGATGCCACAATGGTGGATAGTATTCAGACAGCATCAGAGGGACAGATGTGCAGATGCATGAACGAAACACCTTTAGACTAGTTTCAAACAGACAAGTGACCAGTACAAGTGGAGGAGGGTAGTCCATTCCGCCCTCCAGGAAGTACTACTGAGGACACATAGGGCACTGAGGAACCAGGTACAGTGGGCAGCCAGGTAATACACCTGGGAGGACCAAGAAAGTTTCCTATTGAGCATGAGCCCCAGGAATTTACTAGTTTCAACTAGCAGAAGACAACAGGTCCAAGATGTAAAGAAGAAACTAATTGTGCCACCAGAAATTCATACAAATGGTTTTGTCAGTTGAAAAGTGAAAGTGATTGTTGATATTCCATGACTAAAGACAACTGAGACAATGCTGAAGACACCACTCATGGAGAAAAGTCTGTGGAGAACTCAATAAATGGCAAAATCATCAACGAGAAGGGAGCCGGATATGCCAGACGGGAGACAGGCAATTATTGGGTTAATGGTGATAGCAAAGAAGACGATACTCAGGACGGAACCCTGAGGCACACTGTTTTCCTGGATAAAGGTGTCCAACAAGGCAGAATCTACACATACCTTTAAAACTTGGTCTTTTAAAAATTACTGAAGGAAATGTGGCACACAGCTACAGAAGCGCCATGTCCAGAGAGTACAGAGGATACCAGTCCTCCATCAAGTGTTGTAGGCTTTCTCTGAATTGAAAAATATGGCCACACTCTGGGATTTCTGCAGAAAACAATTCATGACTTGGATTGAAAAAGTGGGAAGATGGTCAACTGCATAATGGCATGCTCAAAATGCACACTGTGCAATGGTTAGTAAACTGCAAGACTCAAGCCACCGTACCTACTAGACATGAATCATATGTTGCATCACTTTGCAAACACAGCTGGTGAGAGAAACAAGGTGATAATTAGAAGGAAGGTGTTTGTCCATACCAGGCTTATGTATGGGTATGACAGTGGCTTCACGCCAATGTCTAGGAAATGTGCCATCTGGCCACATGCGATTGTACATATGAAGTAGAAAGTGCTTGCCCGAAAGAGAAAGGTTCTGCAATATCTGAACGTGAACATTGTCTGGCCCTGGGGCAAGGGATTAGGATGAAGTAAGAGCATGATCCAGCTCTCTCATAGTAAAGGCTGTATTGTAGCACTCATAATTCTGACAAGAAAAGGGTATTGCCTGAGCCTGCTCCACTCGTTTCTGGTGGAGGAAGGCAGAGTGATAGTGCGTGGAGCCCAAAATCTCCACAAAATAGTGGCCCAAGGTGTTGGAGGTAGCAATAGGGTTCCTATGTCATCATCTGCTATGGTCAGATGGGGTATGGACCTTAGTCCCAGAGAGCTGTCAGAGGTTGGCCCACATGACAGAACAGGGAGTGGACCTATTAAAAGAAGTAGTAAATGAAATACAGCTAGCTTTTTTGCTATCCTGAAGAATGCAACAACACTGTGCACACAACTGCTAATAACGAATGCAGTCTGCCATTGTAAGGTGATTGTTAAAAATGCAGAGAGCATGTCCCCATGTGCAAACTGCATTGTGGCATGCTTCAGTCCACCACAGGATCGGAACATGGTGCAGCAAAGACGAAGTGTGAGGAATGGAAAATTCTGCAGCAGTAAGGATAACATTAGTAAGATATTCTACCTTGTCATCCAACTGGAGAAATGTTGTTCATCGAAGGTCATCTGGGAGGAGTAAAGCCTTCAGTCGGCATTGGAAGGCTGCCATTTGCATGTGCACATAGGTGGAGTAGGAGTCAGCAAACAGATAGCAAACAGGAAATGGTCACTTGAGTATGTGACAGAGAGAATGGAGCTCTTGAGATGATGGGCAAGTTGGACAGTGCAGAAAGAGAAGTTCCAATAGGAATAGGTATGCATGGAGTCTGAAAAGAAAGTGGGTGCACCCATGTTAAGTCAGATGAGGTTAAGGTAATTCAGAAGGTCAGACAAGAGGGCACTTCTCTGATGGGATCTGGGTGAGCCCCAAAGGGGATGGTATGCATTAAAGTCAGCGAGCAACAGAAAAAGGTGAGGGAGTTGCCCAATCAGCTGGAGGACATCTGTCCTGGTGACACCGAATGACAGAGGGATGTAAACAGTACAAAGTGAAAAGGTGAAGAGAGGAAGGAAAATGTGGACTACAACAGCTTGAAGATGGGTAGTCAAGGAGATGGTTTGACTATGAATGTCATCCCAGGTGAGCAGTGTGGCTCCCCCATGAGATAGAATGCAGTCCTCAGGGTGAAAGGTCAAAGCTGACTGGAAAGATATGTGAGAGCTTTAAGGGGTCATGAGGATGCAATTTTGTTTCCTGGAGGCAGAGAACAAGAGCAATTCCAATAGCAGCCATAAGTCCCCTTTGTTGGATCAAAGGCTGTGAACATTCCATTGGAGGAGAATCATGACAAGGAAAGGTGAGGAGAGAAAAAATGAAGGGGTGTCACCTCAGCAGTTGCTGAGTGCCAGCCTTCAAAGACTGACTGCTACAGGGTGCAGAGGTTGAAGGATCCTGCTCCATGAGATCTGCAATTTGGGAAGGTAGCAGCTCAGGCAATCACTTCTCCCTGAGCCTGGCTTGTACCAAGGGGTACGTGCAAACCCTACCTGTCAACCTGGAGCTGGGAATTACATGTTACCTAGTCACCTGTTATGCATCAGACACATGGGTCAGCCTTCAGGAGTGGACAGGGAGGAAAAAGAGAAAGAAGAACCTCAAAAACCAAAGCAGAGGAAGGATAAGAAAAGGGGTACAAAGAAAAAAAAAGGAACAAAAAACAATGGAGAGACTGTTCTGATGTTGGCTACTGCGAACGCAGAACACATTCCCAGAAACATCCCAGATATGTAGCCCAAGGGAGGGGAAAAAGAATAGCAAGAGGATAGATATGCAGCACAGGAGGGGAAAGATACTGCAAATTTTGGGGCTCTGTGGTAGCCAAGCACAAACATGCCAAAGAGCAGCGAGCCCCCTGGGAGGATAAGATAATGTGGGAAATCAAACGCATCGAAACTGGAGACAAGATAATAGGGGATATAGAGATGAAAACTTAAGATTGCCTCAATGAGGGTCCACAGTTTTGGGGCAAACAGATCAAGTAATTAAAGGACTCTTAATTTTAACTGGAGTAAAAGAGGGAAGTTGAATAACAGCAAATGGGACAGAACAACCAATCAACCTGCCATATGAATAAATTAAAGTTTGACAAAATGTTTTAGTTGATTCTTTAAAAAATAAATGTGATCATAAAAATGTAAGAGAAAGAAAGATTGACACTGAGACTATGTCTTAATTTTATACATGGGCAGAAATTGAGTACAAAATATACAAGAAGGAATTAATGAACATAATACTTCTGAACTGGGGAGATTATTTGAAGAGAAGGAAGGTGACTAGATGAATGTCAGTACTGGGCTGCAACAACCTGTTGATATGATGCTAAGGGAGAACAAATTGAGAATGATGATGCTCAGAGCAGTTATGACTAAATTAATGAAGATAATTTTAATGGTGATGAGGAAAATAATGTTGAAGGCTGTGAAGTCAAAGATAAAGATTATACTGAAGTTAATGTATATGAGCTATGAAAGTTAGGTGATGGTGAGGTTTCTGTTAATGTAGTAGTGGGGAATGAGATTGGTAGTGAGGAAGTACTGGGTGGTTATAAGTAAAGTGCAGCTACTCCCAGAGGTCCAGTGTGGGTTGTAATTATTGTATAGCATCAAAACATGTAGATATTGTAATGTGTCAATGCAGAACCAATTTATGCTGGGAAAAGATTTGTTTCAATTTTAGTCACAACATATAAATCTGGCACTATGAATGCAAGAAAAATGTATAGAAATGTGATGGATTAGGACCTGGGGATGAGCAGAAAAGGTCAAGCAACAGAGAAAGGCATAATATTGAATTTATTATTAACCACAGCTTACACAATTTGTTCAATAAGAGCACCGGAGATGTTGGTAAAATGTTGCATCCATAAAACAATGTGATCAACAGTTGCTCACAGCAGTTCAGGTGAAATTTTAGCAATGTGTTACTGTATCTTGCCTCCGGATCAAGTAGACACTGGACATGACCCTAGTAAATGCATTCTTTTAGATATCCCCAGAGCTAAAAGTTGCATGGGTTCAGATCAGGTGACCTTGCGGGCCATACATATGGAAAACCTCTGGAGACAAAATGTTCATGGAAGATTGCATTAAACAGATCTTTCACTGTGTGAGTGACATGAATTGTTAACCGCTCTTGCGGTAAAAACAGTGGTATCCACACAGTTGCGCTCATCCACAGCAAGGATCACATGCTGTTACAAAGAGGTTTTGATAACATGCAGACATCATGGCATACTTGATAGGCCCTCTTGGTTTATTCTCTTCAAAGAAAAATGGACTGAGGATAAAGATTTTTGTCAGTCCACAACACAAAGTCACATACGTGTGCAATGGCTTTTCATGCACAATATGCAGTTTAACAGTACTCCAAATTGAGCAAGTTTGTGTTAACTGCTGAATGCAGCAATGTAAAATGTACCTCATCATTCCTTGGAATATTGCCCAGCCACAGGTCATCAATTTCAGTCCATGCCAGAAACTGAAGAGCAAATTAAGAAAATTGCTACAGATCATGTTTCAGTTGTTGTGCTATCTGGATATTGTAATATCGCTGTAAAACAGACCACACAACTTTCCATACTGTTGACCATGGGATGGACAATTGTCATGACACTGCACCAGCACTAACATTACGTGGGGCATGTGCTGCATGGTCCATTACAACAACAGAAACCATGTCAATAACTTAAATTGGGATAGAATGCCTTCTTCCTCCAGAAACCACACAAAGCCCACTCGTGTTTTTGAATTTCATTAGCATCATCTTTAAACCATTTAATGACATCAGGTCTCTGCTCAGATCTTTCAGTCAGTGATACTCTCTCAGTGCAACACTATAACTGTTGTTGTTAATATAACACTGTTTCATTAACAGCACATGGTCTCTCTCTTCGTGATACCCATTCTGTTCTCTAATGTTATGGCTTGTCAAATTATGGTATGAATGTCATACCATCATACAGACAATATAAATTTCCAGATTTGCACCTAGTGACCACAACTGGAACCAATTAATTTTCCAGCACACAATGGTACCGCACTAATGCAATAGCATGTCTACCTCGTTTCAGTGCCATACAATAATTACATCACACAATGGGCCTCTGTGAATAGCTGCACTTTAATTATAAGCACCCGGTATCAGAGAAACAGCTGTTGTCTACCACTACTTGTCAACCATTAGTCATTGAAGGATTGGGAAAAGAAAATAGGGCAAATTTGGATCAGGTAAATTTAACCATCAGTTTAGAAGCGAAAGGAGAAAAATTTTTAAGATTAATGTGGAATGATTATGGGAACAGCAATGATAAAGAAAAATTCTGGGAAATGCCTATTCTTCAAACTAGTGCAAGAAACAGAAAAACTGATTAAATAAAAAGTTGGAAACAGGCTGTAGATGTTATAATTGCAAAGGCTTCCATGGGCAGAGTCAGTTGACATAAAAGTTTCCTGAGAATCTCATTGCATCGTAATATAATAAACTTTTGTTGTTCATATTGTGAATTAATTACCTATCAGATAATACAGGGTGATCCAAAAAGAATACCACAACTTTAAAAATGTGTATTTAATGAAAGAAACATAATATAACCTTCTGATATACATCATTACAAAGAGTATTTAAAAAGGTTTTTTTTTCACTCAAAAACAAGTTCAGAGATGTTCAATATGACCCCCTCCAGACACACGAGCAATATCAACCCGATACTCCAACTCGTTCTACACTCTCTGTAGCATATCAGGCGTAACAGTTTGGATAGCTGCTGTTATTTCTCGTTTCAAATCATCAATGGTGGCTGGGAGAGGTGGCCGAAACACCATATCCTTAACATACCCCCATAAGAAAAAATTGCAGGGGGTAAGACAAGGGCTTCTTGGAGGCCAGTGATGAAGTGCTCTGTCACGGGCTGCCTGGCGGCCGATCCATCGCCTCGGGTAGTTGACGTTCAGGTTTCATAACTAACCTTTTTCGTAGGACTCTCCATACAGTTGATTGTGGAATTTGCAGCTCTCTGCTAGCTCTGCGAGTCGATTTTCCTGGGCTGCGAACAAATGCTTGCTGGATGCGTGCTACATTTTCATCACTCGTTCTCGGCCGTCCAGAACTTTTCCCTTTGCACAAACACCCATTCTCTGTAAACTATTTATACCAACGTTTAATACACCACCTATCAGGAGGTTTAACACCATACTTCGTTCGAAATGCATGCTGAACAACTGTCGCCGATTCACTTCTGCCGTACTCAATAACACAAAAAGCTTTCTGTTGAGCGGTCGCCATCTTAGCATCAACTGACGCTGACGCCTAATCAACAGCGCCTCAAGCGAACAAATGTACAACTAAATGAAACTTTATAGCTCCCTTAATTCGCCGACAGATAGTGCTTAGCTCTGCCTTTTGTCGTTGCAGAGTTTTAAATTCCTAAAGTTTTGGTATTCTTTTTTAATCACCCTGTATTACTAGTAGCCTCTGAATAACTTGACAAGCTTTCAAATTAGTACAAAGATTAGCAACATATTAGAAATGGATAGATAAAAAAATCTACTCATGAAGTGGGGGCCGAGGACACAAACACAAAAAGATTTTAACTTTTACAAGCTTTCAGAGCAAGTGGCTCCTTCTGGCAGAAGCGTTGAAGGGGAAAGAAGAGGCGTAAAGTAAAAGGTGGTGGCACGAGGACACAAACACAAAAAGATTTTAACTTTTACAACCTTTCAGAGCAAGTGGCTCCTTCTGGCAGAAGCGTTGAAGGGGAAAGAAGAGGGGTAAAGTAAAAGGAGTGGAGAGGTGTGGGGAAAGGAGTACAGTTCAGAAAATTCACCCAGGAGCCCGGGTTAGGGGAGACTTATCAAATGGGATGAGAAGGAAATCCTGATTATTGGGGACTGCACCAGACGAGATTTGAAAATCTGAGAGCTTAAAGGTGGAAGACAAGGTAATATCCAAAACAGAGATTACTACCAAAACATTGTGCATGACTTAATAAGAATGAAAAGCTAAGTGCATTGTATGTAACATAGGTGGGAGGCGTGGGGATGAAAGATAAACAAGTCAGAAAATGAAAGATGTAGAAAACTAAAACGGAGTGAAGAAAGGAGTAGTTCCAGTGAATAAATGCTAAAAGGGAACGAATTAATGTAAATTAGGGCCAGGTGGGTGGCAAGAACCAAGGACATGTTGTAGTGCTAATTCCCATCTGCGGAGTTCCAAGAAACTGGTGTCTGAGTGAAGAATCCATACCGCGCGTGTGGTGAAAGAGGCACCACAGTCATGACTGCCATGTTGAACAGCATGCTCTGTAACAGGATGTTGTGTGTTACCTATATACACCCTCTGCCTAAGCTGATTCATCCGCACATCTCATGTGTTGAGATTTCGTCATTGTCTGAAGATATAACCATAGCCATTTGGCGAGCCGTATCTGTCGACATTCTCATTGCCTTGTTCGTATGATCAATTATGGTCCTATTAAGCCAAAGAGTGTTGCAAAAATTTAGGTTTGAACTTAATGTATCTCTTGAATTTGAATATGGTAATGGTGCAGAGGATAATAATTTTAAGCAGATTGAAGGTATAAAGTCTAGAGCTAGTTAAGGTATTTTGAATTCCATGAACTGTAAATATACTAATGTTATTGTGAGTAAAGCTGTAATAAGGACATATGGATTTAATGCCATGTTGGCAATTGAGCATACATCCACAAGTTCCATTGCTGATTCAAGTAAGTCAATATGTTCCAGTGTTTAGGAGACATTTACTAACAATGGTTTCAGTCAGGAAGAATGGACATAGGAAGTGGCTGTATACAGCAACACACAATATCCTGTTGCATGGCAGTCATGACATCAGTGCCTGTTTCACTACACACGCCATCTGGATTCTTTCCCCAGACACCAGTTTCTCAAAACTCCGCAGGTGGGAACTAGCACTACATCATATCCTTGGTTCTTGCCACCCACCTGCCCTTAATTTACATTAATTCCTTCCAATCCAGCATTTATTCACAGGAACTACTCCTTTCTTCACTCCATTTTAGTTTTCTACTTCTTTCACTTTCTGCCTTGTCTATTTTTCACTATCCACCCTCCCACCTCTGTTACGAACAATGCATTTAGCTTTTCACTCTTATTAAGTCATGCACAATGTTTTAGTAGTAATCTCTGTCTTGGGTATTACCTTGTCTTCCACCTTTAAGCTCTCAGATTTTCCAATCTTGTCTGGTCAAGTCCCCAACAATCAGTGTTTCCTTCTCATCCCATCCAATAAGCCTTCCCTAACCTGGGGTTCTGGGTGAATTTTCTGAACTTTACACCTTTCTCTAAGCCTCTCCAGTCCTTTTCATTCATGTTCTTAATATATATTAATGACTTGCCATTCTATATTCACGAAGATGCAAAGCTGGTATTTTTTGCCGATGATACAAGTATAGCTATCACACCCAACAGTCAAGAATTAACTGGTGAAATTGTAAATGATGTTTTTCAGAAAATCAATAAGTGGTTCTCTGCAAATGGGCTCTCATTAAACTTTGACAAAACACAGTATATGCAGTTCCACACAGTAAATGGAATGACACCATTAATAAATATAGACTTTGATCAGAAATTGGTAGCTAAGATAGAATATTCAAAATTTCTAGGTGTATGCATTGATGAGGGGTTGAACTGGAAAAAACACACTGAGAATCTGCTGAAACATTTGAGTTCATCTACTTATGCTATTAGAGTCATTGCAAATTTTGGTGATATACATCTGAGTAAATTAGCTTACCACACCTATTTTCATTCTCTGCTTTCGTATGGCATCATATTCAGGGATAACTCATCATAGAGTAAAACAGTGTTCATTGCACAAAAGCGTGTAATCAGAATAATTGCTGGAGCTCATCCAAGATCATCCTGCAGACACTTATTTAAAGAGCTAGAAATCTTCACTGTAGCCTCACAATACATATATCCCCTTACGAAATTTGTTGTTAACAGTCCGAATGAATTCAAAAGTAATAGCAGTGTACATGGCTACAACACTGGGAGAAAGGATGATCTTCACTACTCAAGGTTAAATCTAACTTTAGCTCAGAAGGGGGTAAATTATGCTGCCACAAAAGTCTTTGGTCACTTACTTAATAGCTTCAAAAGTCTGACAAATAGCCATATAGCATTTAAAAGGAAATTAAAAGAATTTCTTAATGGCAACTCCTTCTACTCATTAGATGAATTTTTGAATATAGTAAGTGGGTAATTTCCCAACCTCCACAATAAAATTAAAAATATTGAGTGTCATGTAATATTTTGTGTAATGTAATGTCTTGTATAGACACCTTTTATTAACCTGACACGTTCCACATCATTACGAAATGTCGTATTCATGATCTATGGCACAAGTACTAATCTAATCTAATCTAATCTCTAACCCCTCTCCTTTCCCCTTCAATGCTTCTGCCAGAAGGAGCTACTTGCTCTGAAAGCTTGTAAAAATTAACTCTTTTGTGTGTGGGTCCCCCTCCAGCTGCTTGGTGAGTAGATTTTTTTATCCATCCATTTACATTATATTGTCAATAACTGATTATTTTTATTGTTATTTTATCAATCAACAGTTAGAGCAAAACTCTATTTGTTCAAAAAATCATAATTTTTCTTTAAATCTCCTTAACGTTTCAAGCAAAATTGGTATTTCAATGACAAATATTTCCACTCACATTACATTATCACGATGAAAGGGTTTTCCACATTCAAATCCCATCCAGAAAGTTCACAAATAGATAAGTTGTTTTTTAAAAAGAACTAGTTTTCATGCCTATTCACAAAGTCACACATCTTGTACAGATTTTATGTGCAACATTGTGTGACGGGGATTTTGTGATAAATAAAAACTTGATGCATTTACTTTTAATTATGGAAATCTATGATACTACTTGACTACTTTTGGATCACAAATTTAGCATTGGAGGGCAGCGTGGAGGGTAAAAATCGTAGTGGGAGACCAAGAGATGAATACACTAAGCAGATTCAGAAGGATGTAGGTTGCAGTAAGTACTGGGAGATGAAGAAGCTTGCACAGGATAGAGTAGCATGGAGAGCTGCATCAAACCAGTCTCAGGACTGAAGACCACAACATCAACTTGACTATTAGCCATGTCTGAACTTATTTTTATTTATAAAGTAACAAATTCATGGTTTTTATATGTTTATGAAGTTTGTTAGTACTTGGGCGAAACTTTGATTCATATACATTTGAAATTTTGCAAGTTTGCATTTATGTTGTCAAAAATCAGTATAATCACGTGATAGTAAAGTAGAAACGAATGTAAACAACTGCAACATGCATAATAGTAGACAAAAATGTTCTTTTATACACACATTCCGACAACTGGTTCAAAATGGCTCTGAGTACTATGGGACTTAACTTCTAAGGCCATTAGTCCCCTAGAATGTCAAACTACTTAAACCTAACTAACCTACGGACATCACACACATCCATGCTTGAGGCAGAATTTGAACCTGTGACTGTAGCGGTATTCCGACAACTGATAATGCCCTCAGTATGGGGTGTGGACACCTCTGGCAGCAATACAGACCCAACAAACCACAGAGCATGCTGTGAATGATGTCATCAATCCCCATGTTCAGGAAATAATACCCATTCTACCTGCAGCACTACTCGCAAGTATTGGAGAGTGGTTGGTGCGTGCTGACATGATGCAGACATGCTCTATGGGATTCAAATTAGGAGAGCGAGCAAGCCAGGTCATTTGTGCAATATCTTCCATTTCCAAGAACATATCTATCACGCGTGCTCTATGAGGTCGAGCATTATTGTCCAACAATACAAAGTCTGGGCCCGCAGCATCTCACAACAATCGCACATGAGGTCGCAAGATCTCATCATGATACCTGACAGCAGTTAAACCTTGCTGATTTAACTGTGTAATTTTATAAAGAGTTGTTTGAGTGGTCAACATAATCCCTGCCCACACCATAAGGGATCATCCTCAATACAAGTCTCTTTTCACAATGGTTGGGTCCCAAAATCATGTTCCATGTTCCCTCCAGATGTGAATCAGTTGAGAATCACTGTCCAGACCAAATCCGGACTCATCTCTGAAAGGAACATTGGCCTATTGTTCGACCGTCCAGGCGACATATTGACGGCTCCACCCTAGACATTCCCTTCTCTGAAGACACTTCAGAGGTACACATACAGCAGGTCTCCTACAATAAAGGCCACTCTGCCAAAGCCTTCTGTACACTGTTTACCTTGCTACAACACATCCAGTGGATGTAGCGAGGTCAGATGCCAGTTTCCGTGCAGTACTAACACAGTACCATCGTGCCCTTACAGCCAATTAACAGTTCTCTCTTTCTGATGTTACATGTGGTGAGTCCTGCCCTGGTCTTTGGAATACAGTTTCAATCTCTATAACCTGTCACAGCATCCAAAAAACAACAGAACAATTCACATTAAGACTTTGGGTCACATCAGTTTGCATCTGTCCTGCTTACATTCTCCCCATGGCCCTCCACCACAGAGAGCCTGGTAGGCATCTTCTCTGTACCAAACTGCACTGTCTGTGACTGTGGAAACAGTGACTGTGGATGTAAAACTACCCGAGATCACTGCCATGTTTGTCCGCTGACCACACAGGACATGATTGTACAGACATCTGTTAACAGCTTCTACAATTACATCGTGAATTAGACACAGGAAGGGGGAAATAGTGGTTTGTTGTTTTAATTTTTGACACCAGTGTATTTCCGTCTTCATGTCAATAGTCACACATGCTACAATTTTCTATTATGAAACACACTTAAAATATGAGCTCATAATTTATTTTTACTTTGTAAAGTCATTTGATGCTGTCCAAGACAAATGTATGTATTTATATGTTTTTGATTTAACAATCAATATCAAATCAAATTAAGAATGTAAAATAAAGTCAGTCACTTTAAAGATACATACTTTATTTTGATGTCTCTGCCAATGTTTGTCATATTCACAATTACTGAAAATAATCTGCATGTGTGAATTATATCCACCTAATTTCAAACTATGTTAAAAATAAAAAAGCAAAACATTCTAGTTAATAATTTGATTTATCAAACTGTCTGGAAGCTTCTAGAGCAAAATGCAATCCATATACTACCTGTTTTTTGGCGACGTGAGCATCACTCTCATTTTGTGCCTCTCACCAAGAACAGTGTGTTAGGGTCTTTGGCATGTATCACTATGCAGTACATTTGTTCACAAAATGTTTTGTGGTATATTATGAAAATGAATAGTGCTTTTGACTTTGTGGCATGTGACATTAATATGAAATAATTTACCAGTGGAAACAAGTTACAAAATTTCAGCCTTGTCTGTTCAACAAGTATGGTTCTGATAATTTTTATTAAGACTATGCAGCCATCACAACCCCTACATGCTGACACAATTTGCAAGTTCAGCACACGATTAAAAGTATGTGTAAAGATTCCTTTTTAAACATTGTCTACCTTTATTGCATGTAAAGTGGTTAACACTTCAAAATAATGCTATTTAAAACTGAAATTTGCAATACTGAAAATTAAGAGAGGATTTTTATAGGGAAGAAAGAGATTTTCCAACAATGAGGACACTCATACAACAGTTCTTAAATGGCTCCAAGACCAAGGAGCAGATTTCTATTTTTGAGGAACTGAATGACTGGTAGGCCACTGTGACCATTGTCTACAGAGAATTGGTGAATATGTTGAAAAATAATGTCATTCATATGTGTCATTCTAAAGTGTAGTGCAGCATTCAGTAAAATTTACTTGGCCTGCCATAGTAATTTGTAGGTTACTTTATAAAGTTCCACTGTATTTATAATAAACAGATAATCAAATCAAAATATAAATATCACTGTACCTGATGAGCACAGTCTAAAGTATAAGAGCGTCGAGGTCTACATAAATTGCTTCTACTCTCAAGACTGTTCGTCTTACCCATCCATATTACAAAGAAACAGGCTCCTACGAATTTCCATTCCATCTTTCCAATGGGAATACCTGGAACATATGTATAAGAGAAGTCAATGAATATTAAACACAGTAATAAATTTTCTTGTTACAGTAAAAACAGAAAAAGTTATCTCAATCTAGTCTGTGTCAAACCCAGTTCTCCACATTAGCTTTCTGAGAAAGACTAGGTTCAAGTTTGATTCCTGGTTGAGTACACAGTTTTAATCTGCCTGAAAGTTTCAAAACAGTCCACACTTGCTCTGGAGTGATAAATTCATTCTGATCCTGAATTGCACACTCCTAAAATCAAATGAAGTACTAAAAATTATACTTTATTTTTAATCATTCATCCGCATTCTCACCTTCCTTTTCATCATTCTCATTGTTTCAGTGTAATAAACTAGGTTTGATGACTATCTGTATCTGTAAAACAACATATGCAGCTTAATGATGTGTGGGTATTCTGTTTTGCTGATCTTGCGCTGATAGTCTATGAAACACAAAAGCTCTCTGTGTTTTCCTGCTCTGGTGGATGTGATGGCCAGTGAGATTTTAATAAATTGTGCCGGACCCCAAGCATTTAAATTGAAAACTATGTCCCTATTCACTATGTTTACTGACATCTTTATTTCAATTGATTCATTAACTATACTATACCAGAAAATTGGCATTTGCACCACGATACTGGTCTCATCATATTTCGTTTCATGATTACATTCAAGACAGTGCTTGCCAACAACTTATTTGCTTGGTTGTTTAAGTCAAGTGTGTCATTGATGTTTCTTCCATCTCTCCTAAACTGTCCTGATAGAGTGCCCAACACAAGACATGCCACATTTGCATGAATGTGATACACACCCAGCTTTCAGAGACACGGATCACCTTTACTATTGCAAAGAATACTTTTTATCTTAGTTGAAAAGAGTGAAATACACTGGATGCTGTATTTCAATAGGAGACTGCTGGCATTTTCAGATATTGGGGCAGCAGAAGATAGATAAGCAATTTTTGTCTTCTCTTCCTCTGTCTCAATCTCAGGTTCTCTCTCAGACATTCTTGATTTTGATTTCATCATCCATTCAGTTTGATGATCTGAGTACCCATTCCTTCAGAACTCTATTTGTAGGTGTTGTTATTCTTTGTCAAGGCTATCCTTGTCTGAAAGTGTTCAAGCTCTACAGCCTAGAGTTTTCCGCACTGAATTTCTTTGTGATGTGTAGTGATGCCTCTATGCATGGAGACAGAGATTTTTATGCGTAGGTTTTCTATATACATTTTGTGACACAGGGATCTGTCTGCTGCTCTATTAAGTAACACATTATGGAAAGGTAGTTGGTTCTGTTTTTCAAGTTCCCTCATGATGGATAGAGTTTAAATGTTCCAGGAACACTCCCTGTGGCCACACTACAACCATGCTGTCCACATAGCAATAGAAACATTGGCTTCAATTTGGCAGGTTCTAATACCTTTGCTTCAAAGTGTTTCATGTATAGTTTCTCCACAAAAGGTGATAATGGAACACCTATTGACACACAATCAGTTTGTTAATAATATTTTCTGTTGAATAGGAAATAAGTTGATGTCAGAACATGCCTATCATCAAACTAAATGGGTAATGAAATCAAAATCAAAACACCTGAGAAAGAAGTTGAGACTGTGAGTGAGGAAGAAAAGCTACAAAACCACTTTTCTACTGTCTGCTGGCCCTACATCCAGGAAGATAGGCAGACTCCTACAGAAACATAGCATCCAGTGTATTTCGCTCCCTTTGACTAAGGCAAAAATATTCTTTGTAATCTTAAAGATGATCTAGGTCTCCAAAATCAGGTTGTTTATTGCATTCCCTGTGAATGTGGTATGTCTTTATGTGAGGCAGTCCTTTGGAACAGTCAAGGAGAGATGCAAGGAACATCAGTGATACATGTGACTAAAACAGTCAGATAAATCATCTGGCATTGAGCACTGCTATCAATATAATTATGAAATTAAATACGATGAGATCAGTATCATGATGCAAATGACAAGTTTCTGGGACAGCATAATTAGGAGTCTATCAAAATAAAGACATCAGTGAATTAGTAAACAGGGACAGATGTTTCTACTTAAATGACATTTAGGGTCCAGCACTCAATTTACTAAACTTTCACCAGCCATCAGATCCACCACAGCAGAAAACACTGTGAGAATTACTGTTTCACATATTATCAGTCTGAGCTCTGAAAAACAAAGAGTATCAAAACACACAGAGAGTGTGGGAAATCAAACATGGCTGTAAACAGTGGCACAAGACCAACAATAATTCACAGTCTCTCTAGAGATCCGGCAGCAGTTAGACATAACAGCAGAACTTGCTGCATTTGAAGAAGATGTCTGGGTGAGTCATAAAAATATTGTGTACAGAATGGAAAAAATAAGTTGTCAAAATACATGGAAGCACACAGTTAATCTGTCATGCTAAGGAAACCTGAGAGATTACATATGCAACTGCTTGCAGCATCTGAAGTTCGGTGAACTAGTCCGGATGCATTACAGCAGAACACACAGCACAGGCAAGGCTGGTGCTGTGTTTGGTACTGAATTTGATTAAATAATGACAGACTTCAATAGGCAGAAGTTAATTAATCCAGTGAACAATATTAAGTTGCCACAAAAGAAAGGTAAATTAACTTTATACACTGGTCAATGAAAACACTGGTTAATGAAAATATAGTAGGAGTGAAATATGGACCATTTGCAAGCATATTACATGATAACATCATGCAAAAATACTATGATGACTTAACAGAAATACATACTGACACATCTGAGAGGAATAATGACTGACACTGGACAAGAAATAGCACTTTGATGTGTATATAGAGTTTCAACAATTCCAAAATGCCATATACAACAAGTGAAGAAACTACAAGTCATGAATATAGGACTTCAACTTCAAAGCAAGTGTGCTACAGAATATAGATGATCAAACATTGTGACAATCCATTGTTTGATTATCTATATTTGCCAGAAAAAATGTTAGTATACCTGGACAGATGACATTGATTTTGAACTGATGACAGCATAAGCCATCAAGGGTAAAGTAGTGTTCTGACAGTGGTTTCAACAGCATCCACCAACAGAAGGCACAGTGGCATAGCTACCACAGTGCCATCTGTGTGTACCCTTTAATACTGAACACTCACAGACAGAAGACTCAGTATGATGCAAACATGTTAAGCAAGCAGGCAACCATGCCACAGAGATGTATTCATGCATCCTACAGCCAAATGAAGAGGTTTGAAAGGCATCAAATTGTGGCCTTCAGGGATTTGTCAAACAAGTTGGATCTAGAATGAGATTTTCACTCTCCAGCGGAGTGTGTGCTGATATGAAACTTCCTGACAGATTAAAACTGTGTGCCGGGCCGAGACTTGAACTCAGGACCTTCGCCTGTCGTGGGCAAGTGCTCTACCATCTGAGCTACCCAAGCACAACTCACGACCCGCCTTCAAAGCTTCAATTCCGCCAGTATTTCATCTCCTACCTTCCAAACCTCACAGAAGCTCTTCTGTGAGGTTTGAAAGGTAGGAAACGAGGTACTGGCAGAATTGAAGCTGTGAAAGTGGGTCATGAGTCGTGCTTGGATAGCTCAGTTGGTAGGGCACTTGCTCGTGAAAGGCAAAGTCCCGAGTTCGAGTCTCGGTCCGGTACAAAGTTTTAATCTGTCAGGAAGTTTCAAGTTGAATCTGTTGCATCAGTTGTGCAATGATGCTGGTACCAGTGGTCATGTTGTAATAAAACTGGTTATAGTGAGATAAATGTACTAACCAATCTTGTATCATATGAAATTACCAATTCCCAAGTTGAAGACTCAAAACCTAGAAATCCACTACTGTATAGATATACAAAAGTGTATAAACGTCAACATGTATTGAATTTATGGTGATGTAGCTATAAGGGGAGAAATAGAACTAGAGATACAGGGGAGATTAGATGTCTTTGTCTTTAAATATGTCTGCTTGTGTCTGTATGTGTGGATGGATATGTGCGTGTGCGCGAGTGTATACCTGTCCTTTTTTCCCCCTAAGGTAAGTCTTTCCGCTCCCGGGATTGGAATGACTCCTTACCCTCTCTCTTAAAACCCACTTCCTTTCGTCTTCCCCTCTCCTTCCCTCTTTCCTGATGAGGCAACAGTTTGTTGCGAAAGCTTGAATTTTGTGTGTATGTTTGTGTTTGGTTGTGTGTCTATCGACCTGCCAGCGCTTTTGTTCGGTAAGTCACCTCATCTTTGTTTTTATATATAATTTTTTTATATATAATTTTTCCCACGTGGAATGTTTCCTTCCATTATATATATATATATGTGTGTGTGTGTGTGTGTGTATTCTGATGAAGGCCAATTTGGCCAAAAGCTTTGTTTGACAGTCTTTTTGTTCTGCCTATCTGCAAATCAGCATCTCCTTTTAAACATTAACATTTATTTGCTCAAGAAAGTATGTACATCATACAAATGCATCAACAATATTTAGTAGGAAGTACACCACACCGTTTTACTTTATACTTCGCCTTCTGTTTTCGTGTACAAAATAAATGTAGCATACAGCTGCAGCATATTTGAGGAGCCTGGCTACCAGAGGCAACAACAGGTGTCTTGTTGTTACAGTGACATGAACCTACAATGTGGTATGTGGTAGCGATGTTCTGTTTTTCTACAGATGCACTGCCTAATCCTGAAGTATCTGTCCCATAGTAATCATATGTTCTAGAGTGTGTTCTAGAACGTGTTTATTATTGATTGTGTATCCACAAACAGGACACAATTCAATTTTATTTATTTATTTATTTATGTCCTGAATCTTTGAGGTACATATACCATACCTTAGATGTTGGACAAAATGACATTACATTAATATACTGTTACATTGATTGTATACTTTACATTTATAAATTGTTACATTTTTATATTGCTATATTGTTACATTACATTTTTATATTGTTACAACCGAAAATTTTTCAAGATGCTGTGTTACTGAGTAATTTTATAACCTTTAATCACCAATAATTGCATGGATATTCAAACACACTCACTTAGAAACAATAGCTGCCCACATGATAACAACTCAGTATCTCTTATTCGACCGCTGTGCCGTGACATGTGGCCAGCGCCGTTCATAGCTATGTGGTGCTCCCGCGCTCAGCCGAGTTGCGGAGTGCCTCTATTGCCGTTTGCGCGTACTGTCGTGGCGGCACTGTTAAATGTCGTAGCACTGTCACAACGCTTTTCCCCCTTGAAAAAACAACACTCACTTCCTTGGAGACATGGACAGTGTGGAGACATCCATGGCCTCTTGTGAGGCCCCGAGAAGATCCCGCGGAGAGACACGAGAGTATGGTTGAAAATGTCCAGGACAGAAACTCGTGCGTGGAACGTGCCTCCTGGACGAGATGATGGGTGAAAACTCCGGAGCAGCATCCATAGGTGTCGTGGACCTGGGGGTGTGCTCCAGCGAGATAGGTCCCGGAGAAGGCGGCGTCGCGACTGGGGCCGGTTCCGGCATACTCGGAAGCGGTAGCGACGTCGGTTGCATCAACACGTACGGTAGATCGGCAACAGTGACAGGACTGGCTTCTCGGGCTGGTGGAGGTGAAGGAAGGGGCGGTGGCACCGGCGTGGCCACCACTCATGGGTGCATCCGGTCATAATGGCGAACAACCATGCCGTCGTCCATACGTATTTCACAAAGCCAGTGGCCGCGAAGAGCCTTGACCACCCCTGGAATCCATTTATGGCGAGATCCATACCCTCGTGCCCACACGTCGGCGCCCACCGAGTATTTTCCCGCACTAGGGGACACAGCACAAGGCCTGACAGGGTGAAGCAGGTGCAGTAGAGTGCGCGGTTGGCGGCCATGCAAGAGTTCAGCAGGGTTGCGATTACCCAGAGGCGTGAAGCGATAAGAACTAGGAAATTGCAGCAGAGTGTCATCTGTGGAAAAATCACTAAGGAATTTTTTCATCTGGCTTTTGAAAGTGCGGACAAGATGCTCGACCTCCCCATCCGATTGTGGATGGAAGGGCGGTGCTGTAACATGATGAATCCCTTGTCCAGTACAAAAATCACGGAAGGCCTGCGAAGAGAACTGAGGGCCATTGTCCGTAACGATCGTGAATGGAAGACCTTCTAGCGCAAAGATTTTGGACAAAGCCAGCGTCATCACCGCAGTGGTGGGCGATGGACATCGAACAACAAATGGAAACTTCCAGAAGGCGTCAATCAACAGTAGCCAATAAGTACCGAGGAAGGGGCTGGCAAAGTCAGCGTGCACCCGTTCCCATGGGTGTGCCGGATCAGGCCACAGAGAGGGCATTGTACGAGGTGCAGCCAGTTGTTGAGCACACTGACCACACGCAGCAACCATGTGGGCGATGTCCGAATCAATACCGGGCCAATAAACGTGCCTGTGGGCCAGGGACTTAGTCCGAGAAATACCCCAATGGCCTTCATGCAACAGTTTGAGTACATCTTTGCGAAGAGAGGCTGGCACCACGACCCGTGGAGATGCGCCATCCGTGGCCAGAAGAACAACACCATCACGAACAGACAGACAAAGGTGCAAGGCATGGTAGTTGTGAAGGGGATCTGATGCACGGCCCTTGGTCCTGTCCGGCCAACTCAGTTGAACAAAACCGATCACCTGACGCAGGACCGGGTCCCGCGCAGTAGCTGACGCGACCTGCGAACCTGTAAGTGGAAAACCCTCTACCGCATGACATTCTTCCTCATCAATGTGGAAACAGAGTAGTTGATCACGATTGAAAACCGGATCGGGGCCCATCGGCAATCGCGACAATGCGTCAGCGTTGGCGTGCTGGGCTGTGGGGCGATAGCGAATCTCATAGTGAAAACGAGACAAGTATAAGGCCCAATGTTGCAGGCGGTGATCTACCTTATCCAGAAGCGACGCCGATGGGCTGAACAGAGAGACCAGCGGCTTGTGGTCGGTGATGAGGTGAAACTTAGAACCATACAAAAAAACGCTGAACTTTTTTAGAGCATAAATGATAGCGAGCGCCTCCTTTTCGATTTGAGAGTAACGCCGTTGCGCATCGTTGAGGGTCTTGGAAGCATAGGCGATGGGTTGTTCCGACCCATCCTCATACCGATGGCGAGAACAGCCCCTAGGCCATACTGTGACGCGCCAGTTGCCAGAACCAAGTGCTGACCTGGACGGAATGTGGCAAGACAAGGTGTCGACTGCAAATGAGCCTTCAGGCGGACAAAAGCCTGCTCACACTCGTCGGACCAACAGAAAGGGACGTTTTTGCATAACAGCTGATGCAGAGGATGAGCTACCGCCACCACAGATGGAATGAATTTGTGATAATAAGCAATCTTGCCTAGAAACGCCTGAAGATCTTTGACCATAGACGGCAGGGGTAGAGCATTAATGGCCACAACGTGCTGACGTAGAGGACGTATACCCTCACGGGACAAGTGGAAACCAAGATACACAATGGAGGGTTGGGAGAATTGTGACTTGTCCAGATTGCACCTCAACCCAGCCGAATGCAAAACCCAAAACAGTGAACACAAATTGCAAAGGTGCTCCTCAGTGGAGGCCTCTGTGACAACAATGTCATCCAGATAGTTTATGCAGCTGGGAACGGAAGCCGTGAGCTGTTCCAAAAACCGCTGAAAAATGGCCGGCGTGCTAGCGACGCCAAATGGTAACCGCTGGTACTGATACAACCCACAAGGAGTGTTGATGACGAGAAATTCCTTGGAAGAAGCATCCAACGGCAACTGATGGTATGTCTCCGATAAGTCAAGTTTGGAAAAGAACTGGCCCCCAGCGAGCTTGGTAAATAACTCCTCAGGATGGGGAAGAGGATAAGTGTCAATGAGGCTCTGAGCGTTGACAGTGGCTTTAAAATCACCACACAATCGCAGACTCCCGTTTGGTTTAGAAACCACCATGATTGGCGATGCCCATTCGCTGGAGGCAACAGGAAGGAGAATCCCTGAAGCTGTTAACCTGTCTATCTCAGCCTTGACAGGTGCACGCAATGCCACTGGAATAGGGCGGAAAAACTTAGGGTGAGTTGTAGGTTTAAGAGTAATGTGGGCTTCAAAATCCTTGGCACGACCCAGACCAGCAGAGAGCACGGACGAAAATTCAGAACACAATCCATCCAGCTGTTGATACGGAATATCCTCAGATATGAGGTGCACATCATCATCAATGGAGAACCCAAACAACTGGAAAGCATCATAACCGAACAGGTTTTCAGTGCCCGCATGATCCACCATATAAAACGTGAGGGGCCTAACAACAGACTTGTAGGCAGTGGAAGCATCAAACTGGCCAATGATAGGAATTTTCTGTTTATTATAAGTTCTCAGATTTCGTGTAACTGGAGACAAGGGAGGGGAGCCCAACTCCAAATACGTGTGAGAATTAATGAGAGTTACTGCAGAGCCAGTGTCCACTTGCATGCGAATGTCTTTATCCAGAACACGAACAGTAACAAACAACTTATTTGGTTGAGAAAGCACACAGTTAACATCCATGTCCGATGCCTCGTCCACGTCGACAGGAACTTTAGGGGACTGACACACAGAAGCATTGTGGCCTTTTTTCCTACATGAATTACAAGTGGCCCAACGTTTTGGACATGCGGCCCTGTCTTGCTGTACGAAACAACGTGGACACGAAGGAAGTGCGGAACGAACCTGCTTTTGTGGTTGCTGTTTTCGCTGCAAGCATTGCGGCCCAATGCGACGTTGTTTACGCAAGTGAACGGCCACCACATCTTCGTTCTCCTGTGAAACAGGCAAATTGTCCGTGTCGAAAGTTGACTGTACAGCGCCTACATCACACCACGCGTCTATTTGCGCGCCAGCAGCATGAGACACTTCAAAGGATTGAGCGATGCTTAGAACTTCCGACAACGACGGGTTTGGCAGTTGTAGGGCACGTTGCCAAACTTCTTTATCAGGAGCAAGCCGTACAATAGCATCCCTAACCATTGAATCAGCATAAGGCTCATGATGAGTGTCCGTGATGAACTAACATTTCCTACTCAGACCGTGTAGTTCTGCCGCCCAAGCCCGGTAAGATTGATGGGGCTGTTTACGACACCGGTAGAAAGCCACGCGGGTGGCAATGACGTGGGTGTTTTTTCGGTAATAGTTAGACAATAAGTCACACATTTCTTGGAAGGACAGAGAGGCAGGTTCCCACAGAGGGGCTAACTGAGATAGCAGCTGATAGATCCGTGGGGAAATACAAGATAGAAATAACGACTTACACATAGGAGTGTTGACAACGCCAAAAGCCAAGAAGTGTTGCTGCAAACGCTTCTCATAATCCTCCCAGTCTTCAGCGGCCTCGTCGTAAGGAGGGAATGGAGGCGGAGAAGAGGAAGACAGACGATGAGTAAGCAACGTCAACAATGCCTGAATAGCAGCCGTCAGCTGTATTTGTTGTTCAATGAGCGCTTGCATAAGCTGTTCCATGTCTGCCCCATCACTAACACACAAATCCACAACGCAGTGAAAATATCCGACCTCGTCGCCAAAAAGTGTTATAATCTTTAATCACCAATAATTGCATGGATATTCAAACACACTCACTTAGAAACAATAGCTGCTCACATGATAACAACTCAGTATCTCTTATTCGACTGCCGTGCCGTGACATGCGGCCGGTGCCATTCGTAGCTAGGTGGCGCTCCCGCGCTCAGCCGAGTTGCGGAGCGCCTCTATCGCCATTTGCGCGTACTGTCGTGGCGGCACTGTTAAATGTCGTGGCACTGTCACAACAAGTAAAAACAGTTTTCCAAGAGATATGATGTTACAGATTTTTTAAAGCTGTGGATTTTGTTTATAGCCTTTAGGTTACTTGGCAGCTTATCAAACAAATGTGAACCTGAGTGATATACACCTTTCTTGCACAGTGTGGTATAACAATGATGTCTGTGTATGTCACTATTTGCCCCTGTATGGTGTTCACGTACAGATTTATTTTTGAATAAATACATTTCCATTTTTTAGCATTCTTTTTTTTAGGAACATTACAACTTCTAGTATATAGATACATGGTAGGGGTAGAATCCCCAGTTCTTTAAAGAATGGTTTGCATGATTTTCGGCTGTTAGCATTTTCCATTATCCTCACAATCTTTTTTTGTTTCTGGAATGTGGTTATGCTATGAGGAGAATTTCCCCATAATATGATGCCATATCTCAATAGGAAGTGTATGCAAGCGTAATACACTGCTCTAACTGTTTCAGGACTTGTGTTGTTCCAAATAATCCTCATCGCATAAGTCATTTTGGATAATTTAGAATTTAATGAAGTGATGTGGGAATTCCATTTAAGATTGTCTGGTAAGTAGGTGCCAAGAAATTTTGTTTCAGTGACACTGTTAATTCTTTGGTTTTCCATGGACATGTTTGGTTTTAATAGGTTTTTATTTTGTTGTGTATGGAAGTGTACGAGGACTGTTTTTTGAGGGTTTATCAGTAATTCATTCCTCATAAACCACTCTGTGACGTTTTTACTTGTGACTTTAGCATTTAAACTTAGAGCCATTTCATTTTCACCTTCAATTAATATGCTTGTGTCATCTGCAAATATCACTGGTTCGGAGTGTTTAACATGTAGGGGGAAGTCGTTTATGAAAATTAAGAAGAGAAAGGGACCTAAAATTGAGCCTTGTGGTACACCATGGGTTAATGTGGAAGGTTTCAATTGATAAGCTTGGAGTTCGTTTTTTCCCATGTTTTTTACCTCTGTTATCTGAGAGCGATTTTCTAGGTAGGATTTTAGCCACTCGTGTGGCAGGCCTCTTACACCATACCACTCTAACTTTCTTAGGAGAATTTCATGGTCTATTAGATCAAATGCTTTTGTTAAATCCAGAAAAATCCCTGAAACATTTTTGTGATTATCCACTGAATTTAAAATACGATTTATGAGGCTAAAAGTGGCTGTTTCAGTACTGCACTGAGGCCTGAAGCCATGCTGACATCCTGAAACCTTCTTTTTTTTTTTTTTTTTTTGTTAAAGAAATCAGTTAGTTGTAGCAGAACTAGTTTTTCAATGATTTTTGAAAAACCTGATAGGAGTGACACAGGCCTATAGTTGATCATCTGCTGCCGATCGCCCTTTTTGTAAAGGGGTACAACTTTTGCAGTTTTTAACTGTTGTGGGAAAATACCACTTGATAGTGAAGAATTGCATATATCTAGCAGCGGTGTGAGTATCTGTTCAGCTGATACTTTTATAATATAGTCTGGCACATCGTCGACTCCGGCTGAATATTTATTTTTTAATGACTTAATGCTGTTTAACAGTTCTTCCCTACTTATTAGTTTCTTTCAGTGCCATTTCCTTCTCAGGAACTAAAAAAATAATAATAAAATAAAATACCTAATGCTTCAAAATATATTCCTCATGAAAATCTAACACAAACAATGCTGTGGCTGCAATGAGGAGCTTCATGGGTTCATCTGATGTGTGATGCATGCATGTCAAAACATGAAACTCTTTCAACATTCACCACACTTACTTACAAAATATATTTCTGAATATTACTGCTGTGGAAGATCACAATATCATGAACAGACTGCTAAGATATACATAAAGCAACCACAGGTTGTCAAATAACAGAAACATCTACCCATTCATTATCGATGATCCTTTGATTAGTCCAGGGTCTTGTGAATGCTGCTGCTTGAAACCTATCCAAATAACATCAATCAATCAATTTGTTTTTCTTCTCCAATGAAGCTAACTTCATCATCTTAATAAAATATTTTTTAATCAAAATTGTTTCATGCAGGAGAAATAACCTAGTCCTATTGCACCCTTTCTAATGTCACACATAAATGAAGCAAATATTAAAATAAAGATTAGGAGAATACAAAATGCAGTACAACATGAAGTAATACATTTAGAATAGACACCACTGTCCATTTACATATTTAGTAAGCAAGATCATTAGAGATGTAAGAATCAAAGTAGAAGTAAGAAGCAGAAATGCCCAAGCAAAAAGTGCCTTCAGTAAAAAGAAGAAGCTATTAAGCACAAAAATTAACAGCCCCAAAAATGAGGAAAAGGCTTCTGAAAATATATTTTTGGAGTGTGGAGCCATGTGGCCATGAAACTTGAAATCTGGGGACTGAGGAAGGAAAAGACAGAATTCCTTTAAGAAGTGATGTTACAAGTACATCCTGAAAATCACATGAACTGATAAGATGATGAATGATAGAGTTCTCAACGCATTCCAGTCAGCCCACAGCGACTGTTGCATCTCTCCAGAAGTTGTAAACTTTTTCAACTTCTTTGTGTGACTCCTGCTTATAAGATAAAAGAAAAAAGCAGATTACAATCCATTCCATAAATATGGCAATCAATGTTAAAACCATCATCACCAATCTCAAAACTGGATTTTCAAGCAGTCACAGAATTTCTTCGTAAGTCAACCTGCCCCCACTTTATGACACACTTTTGCAAACAACACAACCAAAGAAGCATACTGCAACAACAAATATGCAGGAACTGATCTTACATGTTAATATGTTTTTCGAGTCACGTAGCACCTTGTGGAAGCAGGAACATCCACTAGTGGCTCTCTGAAGTAGTACAAGACTGAGCAACTAACTTCAAGCCATAACTGCTCAGAAGCAATGCATTGTGAAGTAACTATAAGGAAAGCCACACTTGGACATTCTTCGAGTGCTGACTGGTAGGGAAACACAAAGCACATGTAATTTCTGTGGACGGTCACTGGAATGTGTTAAAAGAGTAGAAAAGAGAAGTTTATGGAAAACTATTAAAAATGAAAAATCTAAATTACTGGCCATCTTCTGAAGAAGTGGAGGGGAGACTCCTGAAAATAACAATAGAATTGTAAGTCAATGTGGAAAAAAGTGAAGGCACTAGAAGAAGGTTATGACGGAAATACATACATCAAATTACAAAAGGTGTCAGCTATAATTTCTTCAAAGTACTGAAGAAAAGGACAGGAATGAAGTTTGCTGTTATCAGTGCTGTTGCCAATGACACTTCTAGCAACCAGTTCTCAGACTAAGCATAAGGAAGGAAGGGAATGACAAATTATAAGGTTTCCTACAGCACATAAATTCAATTCATCACAACTTTGTTTTCATGAAAGAAGTGATAATGGAAAGGAAGCTACCATTTTTTCATAGTGTTGGTTTGGAAGAAAGCAGTTAGTACCAAGGGACGAAATGTTTACCACCAATCCTTTCATACAGAGCTGTCTCTATATGGTGATAGTCACCACTGACCAGTGCAGAGCCAATGCTACACAGTATTCATACCCTCTTAGATTCTGAAAGATTAATAGGCAAACTAGAGCACCTGAAAACAGCATTCCCAAGCAATGGTTACAACAAAAATCAAATTCACTATAGCATAATGTAAGAATTTAATAATTATATATATATATATATATATATATATATATATATATATATATATATATAATGGAAGGAAACATTCCACGTGGGAAAAATTATATATAAAAAACAAAGATGAGGTGACTTACCGAACAAAAGCGCTGGCAGGTCGATAGACACACAAACAAACACAAACACACACACAAAATTCAAGCTTTCGCAACAAACTGTTGCCTCATCAGGAAAGAGGGAAGGAGAGGGGAAGACGAAAGGAAGTGGGTTTTAAGGGAGAGGGTAAGGAGTCATTCCAATCCCGGGAGCGGAAAGACTTACCTTAGGGGGAAAAAAGGACAGGTATACACTCGCACACACGCACATATCCATCCACACATACAGACACAAGCAGACATATTTCAATATGTCCAAGGGACCCACTTCCTTTCGTCTTCCCCTCTCCTTCCCTCTTTCCTGATGAGGCAACAGTTTGTTGCGAAAGCTTGAATTTTGTGTGTGTGTTTGTGTTTGTTTGTGTGTCTATCGACCTGCCAGCGCTTTTGTTCGGTAAGTCACCTCATCTTTGTTTTATATATATATATATATATATATATATATATATATATATATATACACTATAACTACATACTATATACTATAACTGCTAGTCTTTATGATCCAATATTTCAATTGCATCATACAGACCCGCCAGATTAACCGAGAGCACTAATGTACTGCTTACTGGATTCGGGAAGGCGCGCCGGCCCCATATCGAATCCACCCAGCCGATTAACGATGAGGGCTGGCGTGCCGGCCAGCCTGTGGTTTTTAGGCAATTTTCGACAATCCACTAGGTGAATACCGGGCTGGTCCCCATGTCCTGCCTCAGTTACACGACTCGCACACATTTGAAAAATGTTCGCACTATTTCATGGCTTACACTAGACACTGACTGCTGGGGTACACTACTTTCATCCCAGGGAGTCTGGGGTGGCAACAAGAAGGGCATCCTGCCACCCTCTGACACTAACACTGCCAGCTCCATGGTAACTGGGCCGACCCCACGTTGAAGTGGGACAAAAGCCCAAGCAAATGGTGATGATGATTTCAAGTGCAATATACTATTCTTAAATTTTATTATTGTTTCACTTTATGAGTGAGTGTTAAGTGCAATACAACCTTTACTGATTTAGTACTGCTATTTGATTTGATTCATTTAGACACAGAGTGAATTGGCATTAACAACATTTTCGTGAACAACATGAAATACATTTACCATGACAAACTGAAATACTTAAAAGTAATGCATTCAGACCACTATATTTGTAATATTTTGAGCATGTACTGTAACCTTTGAATATACGTCTGGAGGATACTAATCCAAAAACTCCTCTCTTAGAATAAAAACTTGAAATATTATAGTGTTTGTAAACTTTGTAATAATTTATGTCACATTATGTACAGACATGGATGAGTGTGTGGCATTTTTGGAAATTTATTTCTTTTTCATTTCCCTGGGATGAGACGCATACCAAAGTGGGTTAAATATTAGTATAGAGAGTTGCTGGGTTCGAATTATGTAAAATTTTGGGCAGAATTTAATGTAATTGGACCAACCTTTTTTCCAAAAGTTCTCAATTTTTGATAGGTTTCAGTTGAGGGGTGTAACAAAACAGTGTCTGTCACTCAACTGCTCTTTGATTCTAATACAGCTGCACATTGCTCTAGTGCTCAACACATTTTTCCAACCTAAGGGATTTTTTTTTTTAGGTCATCAAAAATGCCTTGCTGGAATGATTGCATAGGAAAGGAATCTCACAGAAGTGGTCAAACTGTATGGACATATCATTGGCGGTAAGGGCACATATAAGTGATTTACTTATGGAGGGTGAATTTACTGAGGAACCTCATCACTGAAAGAATATGAGATATGCTGATCTTGTAAGAGGCAAAATTTATTTGAATGATTCATCAATGTTTCAGTAACAAGCACAACCAAGAAACATCTGATCATTATTGGACGTGTCTTAACACATGATACAGATTATTTGCAAAGGTAACTGTGCTATCATTTATTTGAGAAAGAGAGTACTAATTAAACCAGTGGATTATTCAGAACTGCTTTATGGAAACTGTGAACATATGGAGATAAACGAGACTAGAATTTGATAAAAGCATATTAATTATCTTAGGAAGTAATAAATGCATTGTACGCAGATGACATGTCCTCATTCACTTCCTTCAGAAATAAGGTGACCAACTTTTCTGTATTTTCTGGGATCTCCCATATTACAGCAATTTATTTTTTTAATCTTCCTGGTTCCCTTGTTCCCTGTCAGTTTGTCGAGTATACTTCATCAGTGATCTCTGCTATGAATATTAATTTCATGTTGATTGCTTTTATTCCTAGTCTTGATAGTGTGTACTGTACTACTGGTTGGAAAAAAGAGATATGTTGCTTACAACAAATACCCTGAGAAGCAGTAGGTAGTATATCCGGTTCTCTGGACACGTTTCAGCATGCTGTTGTTTTCACCACGAATGAGTCTTATTACATACTTAAGCACTCTACAAATTTTCTCTTGGTTTGTGGCGTTACACCAGAATATGATAATGTATGACATGATAAAAATGAGAAACATATGCCAATGTTTTTTGTAAGAAAGCATGATGTAGCGGTGTAGATGAAATTTATCGTGACTAACTCTTCTTTAAACCTTTAAAATCATGGTTAGGTGTTCATAATCTCCCTATAAACCAGGATGTTGTTCACCCTATACAGAAATAATGTGAAAATTTAGGTACACTTTATCATAGACATGTTTCCAGAGTAAGTTAGATGCACAATATATTTTGTTTATTAAATATAGAATGAGACTTGATTGTAAACTTTCCCTTCCCCCACCTTTCTTCCTCTTAACAAAACTGAGGCATTTGTTAAATAACTGATCACATACTAAAAATTAAAAAGAGGGTAAAATTACGGCCCAATAACTTTTTATTTAATATCTATACATGTGGTATCAGCTGCAAATTGTTTGCATGAAGACTGTTCATTAGTAAATCTCCACAAAATATGCACAGGAGGAAACAATTTATTTGCGGTCTCTTCTAGGATCATATATTTCAAAATTTTAATGATGAACTGCATCGAAATGCAGAATGCCCCTCTCTTAATCTCAGCCGCTTAAGTTGAGTGAGCATTTTTGTTACACATTTGTACTTACTAAACAAACCTGTGACAAAATATGATGACCTTATTTGAATATTCTCTATTTCATCACTCCATCCTATCTGGTAAGGATCCAGTAATTATGAGCAATACTCAAGTACTGGACGAAAAGGTGTTTCGTAATCTACATCTTTCATGGATGGACTATGCTTCAAAATGTTCAAATATGGGTGACTTCCTAAGAGACCAAACTGCTGAGGTCATCAGTCCCTAGGCTTACACACTACTTAAACTAACTTATGCTAAGAACAACACACACACCCATGCCCGAGGGAGGCCTCAAACCTCTGGCGGGAGGGGCCATGCAATCCCTGACATGGCGCCTCAAATCCTGCAGCTACTCTGCACGGCTGCTATGTTTCCTAAGTACTGCCGTAATGAATCTCAGTCTGGCATCAGCCTTTTCTGTGATAGTTTTATGCTGTCCTTTCACTTGCAATTGTCACATATTGCATACTCCTAGGCATTTAACGACTGCTTCCAAAGACTGTCCAACAATCACGTTATCATCCAATAGTCGGTATTTCCACCTGTTTATTTGCAATATGTTATATTTGCCTGTGTTTAGGGCTGGCTGCAATTCCGTGAACCAAGTGTTGATCCTCTGCAGGTCTCCCTGCATTTTTCAACAACTTCGTAGCGTTGTGACATCTCTATACATAACAGTGTCACCAATGAACAATCATATGGAGCCTCTGATATAATCTATTAGTGCACTAGCTTCTGATGTAATCTATTAGTGGAATAGTTATGGTCCCATAACACATCATTTTCTATTTTCATGGAACTCTTCAATCTAATCACAAAGCTCATCCCATATTCCACACTAAGCACAAGTTTTTTCATTGGGTAACTGTGCAGTTACCTTCTGCAAGTTGAGGTACATGACATCAAGCACCACTATCTACACCTTCCAGGTTCTGGGTATTGTGTACAAACAGAGTGAGCTGTGCTCAACATGATCACTGTTTTAGGACTCCATATTAATTACAACAGAAGAGATTTTCAGTCAGCACAAAGTCACAATACACAAGCATTAGACATGGTCTAAAATTCTGCAATGGACTGGTGTCAATGGTATAAGCCAATATTTGTCTGTATGTGTGTGTGTGTGTGTCTCTGATAACAGGAATAGCACGTGGATTTTTGAAATCACTTAGAACACCCATTCCTCTAGTGACTTATGACAGACAGACACTACAAGAGTTGTAATTTGTTTTGCATATTCTATATAAAACCATATACATATTTTGACAGGCCAAAATGCCTTTCCTTTTAAAGATGAATTAGTTGATTTTCTAGTCCATGGTCACTTATTTTGACATATTTTATTTTGGCCTTTGTGTGATAATTTAAAGGAGGAAGCTCAGTATCATCTTCCTCAATGAAACAATTCTCGAAAAAGGAACTTTGTATTGTGGCCTTCTCTCTAACATCCTCCATTTCAGTGCCAGTATGGTCACTGTGAGTCTCCATAGATCTCTTTGATCCATTTACTGATTCAATATAACATCAAAATTTCTTAGGATTTTCTGTCACTCTGGTGACAGAATTTAACTTTCAAATTTGTTGAATGTTAATTTTTGGTAAATTCAGTTTTTGTTTATCAGTGAGGCTTTAGCTGCATTTAAATCTGTAGAGAAGCTCTCTTTGTTTTTTGGTGCAGTTTTCTAACATCGCTATCAAATGAGAGTGGGTATTTTCCATCCCTTTGCTCAGTACATACTTCTCTAAAGTGTAACAACATTATGAGAAGGAAAGTTGCTACTCACCACATAGCAGAGATGCTGAGTCACAGATAAGCACACCAAAAAGATTCTCACAATTGAAGCTTTTGGCTATTAAGCCTTTCTCAACAATAGGCGCACGCATGCATGTACACACACACACACACACACACACACACACACACACACACACACACACACACACACACAAATGCAACTAACACACACAGCTGTAGTCTCAGATAACTACTGAAACCACACTGCATTTGCATGAGTGTGCGTGTCTATTGTTGAGAAAGGCCTTAATGGCTGAAAGCTTTAATTGTGAGAGTCCTTTTGTTGTGCCTATCTGTAATTCAGCATCTCTGCTATATGGTGAGTAGCAACTTTCCTTCTCATAATATTGTTACATTCTATCCTGGATTTTCCATTGTCTAAAGTGCATCATACAACAATCTTGAACTTCGTTCATTTAAACTCAACTTTTTCAGCCTCACTCACAGATGTATGCTTAATGTTGACTGCTCAAGCAGTTTTCAATCTGATTCTTGTTGCACAATTTTGCTTTCCATTCATAAAGACACACATGTAGCCAGTGATGATATAATGGCCTTATGATTAATGGTTCTGTGCTCTACACTAACTGAGTCAAATAGTTCAAGCCTTTTGTAATGAAGATATCTGAGATGTTACCCTAATGAGTCAGTTCTCTGAATAACTGCTGAAGCGAATCAACAGATGAAGGTTGAGAACAAGTTCGCGATTCCTTGTCCCTACTACCTGCCATAATCACTCAAGTCTCCCAGTCTACACTGGCAAGTTTAAAATCTTACCCTAATACTATAAAATGACCAGAAAATGTATACCCAAGCTTCTTCAGGTTTTCCCTGAAATGTCATGCCACTGTTCTCCCCAAGGGAGTTGTATACCAGTATGGATACAGTACCCTTTACACAATATTTTGAAAGGTAACATATGTAAGCACCTTATAAATTCTATATACAAGAACTATAACATGGATTTTACAGATTATCAAAAAATATCTTCAATGAAGGCTTACAACCAAACTTGCAACTAAACAATTATTGAGAAACATAAATTCTGTAACAGACACAATGCATATTACATGTAAACAAACCTCTGAGCAATAAATCATGGAAATAGCCATGTTAATTTCCATAACAAAACAAAAGATAAAAGTTACAAAGTGTGTAAAATGTTACATTATTGATAAAATTACCTTTGGAACTTTATGTCTCATCTGAAAACTTAGGAGACAGAGACACTGAAATTCTTCCTAGTTTTGGTCAGTTCTATCCCAACCAGAAAATAGCCAGATCTGAAATATCAAAATTGCATCGTAATTTTGAATTCGAAAGCATAGGTGGTTCACAAAATTGCTCACAACAGAATTACTTTTTTATTACTTGTAAATTCTTATACAGAACATAAAACAGATGTAACCTATTCGTAGTAAAGCACAAAACTGCAAAACACCTGTTTGACAATCAGAATGGAAAAAGATGCTGAAATCAAATTAAGTAGACCATTGTCAACATGATATAAGCATCGTATTCCCATAAATCAATAAATCAATAAATAAATAATCACACTAATAAATATCGATAGTTACTGTGAGCATTATTCTCAATCTGTGTGTTTCACATTTTTCTAGTTTTTGTAATGGTATTAACCTGCTTCAAAAGTGTGTAAACTAAAACCAGAATAACAACTCCAGCCTGAACCAGGAGGTTTTACGAGGTCTTTGACATAATGGTGCAGATGACGCAGTTGGTTGTCAGTGATGCTAAAGTGTTGATGATCACACTAAAAACTGTTGCCATCACTAATATATGTGAATATCCTAATCAATTGCAAAAGTGTATCATAATCTGGAATTAAACCATCTGGTGGAAAATGACATCATGGCCAAGACTATTTATTTAAAGGCAAATGTCAAACATAAACCTGCTACCAGACCCATTTTACAAGCTTGCACATGAAGAAGAAGCAGCAGCCTGTGAGATTACTGTCAAAACTTTGACATCGCAAAGCAAAGTACAATTAATTCAGCTACTCCTTCTTCACTTTGTCCAAATTTAGATACACTAAGGTAGAAGACTAGTGCTAAAATTTGGTCATAACCAAAAGGTATTAGAACAGGTAAATGAAGCAATGTTAGAGGTGATCTATAAAAGCATTCAATTATCATTTTTAATCCACCTTCAAAACTTGTCTTCAACAAAATTATTTCACATTTGAGCTCCATACTAACCTCACTAGGCATTAAACAAGATGTGTCTGAAAACTTTGGTGAATGGTCCCATATGTTAAAAAATGCAGTTGTTAAGATGAGGCACCCATTGAGAGCTATGTCAGCAAGTGTGCAAATCACCAAAGCAAAGCAGTAGCTTCGTCACTAATAGAGTCATTGTAATTACTAAGGTCACTGAAAAATGGAGTGCAAAATGGAGCAACACATTGACACAGATTTTGGGTTCAAGTTAAGGAAAATGGTGATGGAGACTAATGAAATATTAGTGCAAGTGTACAGTGTCGATGCTTTGAGCAGAAGTGTGTGTCTGAGTGGTTTATACACTTTAGATATGGAAAAGAAGTTGTCGAAGATGAGCCACATTTGGGTCAACAATCAACAAGCACAATCTCAGACAGCATTGAACAGTCTTGATGGATGTTTGTTGATGATGGGCAGCAATCTTTGAGAATGATAGCAGAAGAATTGAAGATAAGGAAATACAGTGCAAGCACTATTGTTCAGAAACATCTAAAAAGGTGGAATATTTGTGCCCAGTTTGTACCACACATGCTGACAGATGAGCTGAAACAAACCCAAATGGAAACATCTGGAGATTTCATCAACATGCATGACTATAATCCACAGTTTACGAATATCATCATTATAGGAGATGAGACCTGATGCAACCAATACAATTTGGAGACCAAGCAACAGCCAATTGCATGGTGATCATCATCTTCCCTGGCCCCCAAAAAATAGGTCGACTGATAAAATCCAACGTTAAGATGATGTTGATCACATTTTTTGAGAGAAAAGGGCTTGATCCATCATGAATTTCTACCTGGGAGTCAAACTATCAACACAGAAGCTTATGAGGGATTTTTTAAATGGCTGTTGCAATGCATCTGGTAGTTTTGACAGGATCTGAGCAGGAGTGTACAGTGGAATTTCCTCCACGGAAACACTCATTCCCACAGTGCAATCCATGTGGTCTACTTTCTCACTCAATGTGACTGTTCTTGTACAACCTCCTTATTCTCCAGATTTGGCATCAGCAGACTTTTTTTTGTTTCTTCACCTTAAATTAGCCCTGAAAAGCTTACACCTCGCAGACATTGTAGATATCCAACAACAACTGGCCAAAGAGCTTCAAGCAATTCCACAAGAAGCACATGCTGACCATTTATGACAGCTTTGAAACTAATGTCATGAGTGTCCAACCTACGTTTGCAATATACATTTCACTTAGACTTCAGAACTTCATTGCTATTAATATTCATGATATAATGTGAGAAAAACTGAAGACTCACATCTGCTACAACTGTGTAAAGGAGATGTGCTACATCCTGAAAAAACTTGATGAATTACACCACAAGAAATAATGACACCTTAATACTCTCTCCTTTCTCCTGATGTGCTGTGGTAAACAAGTTGTACCATGTACCAATCTTTGCATCGGAAACACACATTAAAACACCAACAGCAGACAGAATTAAGCACCCTGGCCAGCAGACTCAGTCCCTGTGCATGGGAGTGGGTGGACAGCACTGTGTGGTCTAGAGCTAAGTCCATCAAGAATACAGCCACACCATAAAAATCTCTTGAATACTGGCCACCAGGCAACTCAAAGAATCAAGCAGGGATGGTCATCAACTTAGCCACCAAAGAACCACATACCAACTCCCTGTCAGTTCCCAGCAATAAAATCACATGAGCTGTGGCTAGACATTCTCCTAAAGCAGCTAAAAAACTCATACATGTATGCTTAACTGACAAAGAGCAGCATCTCAAGAAACAGACGAGGCAGCCTTGAGAGATTTGAGGGAAGACAGTGTATGATAATTCCTCCAGAAAACCAGTGCTATGAGCCCATATTGCTACCAAAAGAGCTCTACATGGAAAAGATGAAAAACTTTATAACCAACCCTATCAATGGCACATCAGAATAAGATCTCACTAAGAATGTCTTTAAGAGAATGTTGACAGTTTTGATCTGCTGAAAGAGGCAACCTGGAAGTTATGTCTTTAAGGACTTATACCTCAAAGAACACATAGGCATTTTCAAACTCATAAAGAATGTGTACTCCTTTGTACCATAATCAGCAACATTGGGGCTCTACATATGGTCTTTCAAAGTACTCATTACGTATGTTCCCAATCCAAACCCCATATCCATAGCTCACAGGTGTTTCTACTGTGGCTTAGTCAATTTACCTTCATGACACCGATACACCAACATTTGATATGGTCCTAGTTGCCTGGCACACCAGATGAATCTGTAAAGCTAATCATTAAAACAATTCACGACAGACCTCTTTAGGCATGTTCTTAGCCATGTCTATTTTCTCTTTGATGGTGAATGCTACTTTATAAAAAGACCAATAGAGTAACATCTTATCCATGACATCACAACCAGCAGATGGAGCATTTTAAAAATGAAGCAATGAAATCAGTCATTTGGAAGACAAGTTGCCCTTTTTCTATTTAGAATTTGGTCACACAAAGAGACAAATTAGAAATTTTCTACACTGTCTAAATTCAGTACATTATAACATAACTCTTACCCAATCAGCCACATTATAGAGAAGTTCAGCCATTGAGCAAGCATGCCATTTTTCATAACATTAGTAGGTGCACAGCATATATTGCACACATGTAAAGAATAGCTGTCTTTATGTTACCAAGGTAAACATGTATAAGCAAAATTACCATTTAATCTTAGTTTAACTAAACAATGATAAAATAACCTAATACAATATGAGATAAAGCACTGTTTAACTAAACAGTAATGAAACAAACTTTCATTTATACCATTCTGTTGCCAAGGACAGATGTTCCCCACAGTAACGGCCCATTCAAAACATTAAACAGCACAGTTGTATCAGAAGCCAGCCAACTACTTATTTGATTACCAATTATCTTATAGACAATTGCCTTATTGTGGGCTTGTGCCACTAGCTTGTATTCTGGGTCATTTTTTTGCACACAACATAAATTTTTTCTCATCTAGCCTACTTTTCTTTATATTACTGCTGACCACCTCCACGTATGACGACTCAGTTTATCACTACGTTAGCTGAAACAATGTTGAAGGAATAGGTATGGGCTCATAATTGTGGAACTACAATGGAACAGTGCAAAGCAATTTCATTTGCAGTTGGCGTGCTTTATACATAGGTTTGCCCACTCGAGGCTTAAGGGGTGTTGCATATTCCACTTACCTGGCAATATTATAACTCTCCATTTAGTATGTAAAAGTCATTTTGGATTAAAAGTTAAATTTCCATACAAATACAAGTTAGTTGAAAAACTAACATAGTCATGCTGAAGATTATAACATTAAAAACATTATAGGAACCCTCAGGTGAAAACAAATAATGGCAGAAGTAAAGGCAAAAATCATCATATAACTGAGTCATAGACAGGCGCACAAACAGGGACATCCTACCCAAGATCTTTCACACCCCTCCTAAAGTGGTATTCCACTGCCTGTCCAACCTACACAATTTTCTGGTCCATCCGCATACCACTCCCATTCCCAACCCCGTGCCACAGGGGTCATACCCTTCTGGAAGACCGAGGTACATGTGCACAGTTCACTCTCCCAACACTTTCTACTAAAGTCTGGTCGCAGGCTTTTCCTATCCCATCAGAGGCAGAGCCACCTGTGAAAGGAGCATCCCTGCTGCAGTCACTGTACAGCTTTTTGTGTCAGCATGACAACCAGCCAGCTGTCCATCAGAACAAATGGCCACAGGCAAATTGTGGCCAAGAACAAAGTTGACCATCCAATGGCACAACATGCTTGAATCCAATGGCTGCTTCACAATGCTTGCCATCTCGATTCTTCCCTCAAACACCAGTTTTTCTGAATTATGAAGAGAGAAAGAGAGAGAAAGGGGGAGGGAAGGAGGGAGAATGTATATATGTGAGAATGTAAGTGTATGTGTATGTACGTGTGTTTATGTATATACACTCCTGGAAATTGAAATAAGAACACCGTGAATTCATTGTCCCAGGAAGGGGAAACTTTATTGACACATTCCTGGGGTCAGATACATCACATGATCACACTGACAGAACCACAGGCACATAGAGACAGGCAACAGAGCATGCACAATGTCGGCACTAGTACAGTGTATATCCACCTTTCGCAGCAATGCAGGCTGCTATTCTCCCATGGAGACGATCGTAGAGATGCTGGATGTAGTCCTGTGGAACGGCGTGCCATGCCATATCCACCAGGACATGCAGACCGCGTGAGACGACGCTTCATCCAGTCCCAAACATGCTCAATGGGGGACAGATCCGGAGATCTTGCTGGCCAGGGTAGTTGACTTACACCTTCTAGAGCACGTTGGGTGGCACGGGATACATGCGGACATGCATTGTCCTGTTGGAACAGCAAGTTCCCTTGCCGGTTTAGGAATGGTAGAACGATGGGTTCGATGACGGTTTGGATGTACCGTGCACTATTCAGTGTCCCCTCGACGATCACCAGTGGTGTACGGCCAGTGTAGGAGATCGCTCCCCACACCATGATGCCGGGTGTTGGCCCTGTGTGCCTCGGTCGTATGCAGTCCTGATTGTGGCGCTCACCTGCACGGCGACAAACACGCATACGACCATCATTGGCACCAAGGCAGAAGCGACTCTCATCGCTGAAGACGACACGTCTCCATTCGTCCCTCCATTCATGCCTGTCGCGACACCACTGGAGGCGGGCTGCACGATGTTGGGGCGTGAGCGGAAGACGGCCTAACGGTGTGCGGGACCGTAGCCCAGCTTCATGGAGACGGTTGCGAATGGTCCTCGCCGATACCCCAGGAGCAACAGTGTCCCTAATTTGCTGGGAAGTGGCGGTGCGGTCCCCTACGGTACTGCGTAGGATCCTACGGTCTTGGCGTGCATCCGTGCGTCGCTGTGGTCCGGTCCCAGGTCGACGGGCACGTGCACCTTCCGCCGACCACTGGCGACAACATCGATGTACTGTGGAGACCTCACGCCCCACGTGTTGAGCAATTCGGCAGTACATCCACCCAGCCTCCCGCATGCCCACTATACGCCCTCGCTCAAAGTCCGTCAACTGCACATACGGTTCACGTCCACGCTGTCGCGGCATGCTACCAGTGTTAAAGACTGCGATGGAGCTCCGTATGCCACGGCAAACTGGCTGACACTGACGGCGGCGGTGCACAAATGCTGCGCAGCTAGCGCCATTCGACAGCCAACACCGCGGTTCCTGGTGTGTCCGCTGTGCCGTGCGTGTGATCATTGCTTGTACAGCCCTCTCGCAGTGTCCGGAGCAAGTATGGTGGGTCGGTCTGACACCCCGGTGTCAATGTGTTCTTTTTTCCATTTCCAGGAGTGTATATATAACAGAGGGAAACATTCCACGTGGGAAAAATTTATCAAAAAACAAAGATGATGTGACTTACCAAATGAAAGTGCTGGCAGGTCGAAAGACACACAAACAAACACAAACATACACACAAAATTCAAGCTTTCGCAACAAACTGTTGCCTCATCAGGAAAGAGGGAAGGAGAGGGAAAGACATGATGTCTGCTTGTGTCTGTATATGTGTGGATGGATATGTGTGTGTGTGCGAGTGTATACCCGTCCTTTTTTCCCCCTAAGGTAAGTCTTTCCGCTCCCGGGATTGGAATGACTCCTTACCCTCTCCCTTAAAACCCACATCCTTTCGTCTTTCCCTCTCTTTCCCTCTTTCCTGATGAGGCAACAGTTTGTTGTGAAAGCTTGAATTTTGTGTGTATGTTTGTGTTTGTTTGTGTGTCTTTCGACCTGCCAGTGCTTTCGTTTGGTAAGTCACATCATCTTTGTTTTTTGATATATATATATATATATATATATATATATATATATATATATATATATATATATATATATATATATATATATATATATATATATATCTTTATGAAGGTTGTTGAGATTGTGGAGGAATGCAGATAGAGTGTCCTCATCCTCGATCCAGATTGCAAAGATGTCATCAATGAATCTGAACCAGGTGAGGGGTTACGGATTCTGGGCAGTTGGGAACGATCCCTCTAGACGGCCCATGAACAGGCTGCCACAGGATGATGCCATATGGGTGCGCATTGCCGTAACCTGGATTTGTTTGTAGGTGATGCCTTCAAAGGAGAAGTACTTGTGGGTGAGGATACAGTTGGTCATAGTAACCAGGAAAGAGGTGGTAGGTTTGGAATTTATCAGGTATTGGGAAAGGTAGTGTTCGATAGTGCCAAAGCCATGGTCTTTAGGAATGTTAGTCCAAAGGAAGGTGGCATCAACAGTGACAAGCAGAGCACCAAGTCATAAAGGAACAGGAACTGTGCAGAGTCAGTGGAGGAAATGGTTGGTATCTTTTGCAGATGAAAGGCCGAAGCTGTTGCTCTATGAAAGCAGAAATTTTCTCGGTGAATGGGGCATCGTGGGTGATTGCGTTTGTGGACTTAGGAAGCATATAGATAGTAGGAGTGGAGGGAGTGATAGGGGTGAGGGGAGAGATGGACTCTAGGGAGAGGTTCTAGGATGGGCCTAAGGATTTGAGAAGAGACTGGAGTTCCTGCTGGATTTCTGAAGTGGGATTACTGTGACAGGATTTGTAGGTGGATGAATCTGAGAGCTGGTAGAGTCCTTCTGCGAGGTAATCCTTGTGGTTCAAAACAACAGTTTTGGAGCCTCTGTCAGCAGGTACATTTATAAGCCTTTTTAGGTGGTGGATTGTGGTTCTTTCTGTGAATGTAAGGTTAGCCTGCATGTTGAGAGATTTGAGGAATGATGGTGAGACCAGGTTCGAGGTTAAGAAACTCTGGAAAGTCAACAGGAGTAATTTGGGGGCAGCGGGAGTGGATCTTGTATGGATAGAGGGGTGAGCTGAGTTGCGCAGGGTTCAACATTGGACTGTGGTTGAGTCTGTTTGGTAGCATTGGTGTTTCCATTGCACTGATCAGGAGAAAGAGAGAAGGTCTTCAACAAGTTCAGCTTGATTGAATTTGGGAGTGGGACAAAATGTGAGGCCTTTGGAATGGACTGATACTTCTGTGGGCTAAGGCTTTGAAGGAAAGGTTCATGACTGTGTTCTTGGTCTGCTTAGACTCTGGATTCTGTATGTAGGCAGTTTTTGAGGGTGGGATAACTATAGTAGGTTTGCAAGGCAGGATTTGTCAGTTTTGGCGGGATGTGGGCAGGTTTAGAGGTTGTTGTAGAGATGGTGGATAGTGATAGTCCAATGTGGGAGTAGAAGGTGAACAGGTTAGAGAGTTTTTTGACATGGTGTTGTGCATGGTGCTCTAGTTTCTGGAGAGCAAGAGTTTCCATGTGTGATAGAGGATCCAGGAATTAGGGATTACATAGCAGCAGAATTTTATGGATGGAGAGGAGGTATTGTAATGAGGTTTGGGCCTGATTGACATGCTTTTGCAGGACTATGTTGCTGAGGGTTAAGGACTGGCAGAATCTTAACAGATGGAGGTCATTGTGAAACGAGGAGTTACAGCTGGAAAGGGGTAATTTAGTGATAAGGCCATTTTGGGGGATTTCAAGAGCCAAGCAACAATGCAGGAACAGTACATGGACTGGGTTTTGGCTGGGGATAAGGAAACATCTCTGTACTGGTGCAGATGGAAGGAGCAAGGATCCACGGTGGAGGATAAAAATGCAAAAAATACGTATATAACATAGAAATACATGCGAAAAAATTCGAGAAAATACACCAAAATACGTAGGTAAAATCAGGAGCAGAACAGAATGGATGAAGTATAGGGAAATAAGATGAACCTGAGGGATGGGCCGATGGAAAAAAAAAAAGAAAAAAAAAGAAAACTGAAAACAGTAGTGGTATACAGGATGGAATAAAATCCATTAGGCAAAATCAAACACTGGAAAATACAACAAGGAATGATGACAGTATTATGAAAAGGATGGATTACTACTCATCATATAGCAGAAATGCTGAGTCACAGATAGGGAAGACAAAAATTCCGTCAAACAATAGGCTTTCGGCCAAAAGGGACTTCATCCAAATTAGACAACATACATATGCACACACTTGCAAATGCAACTTATATACACATGACCAGGGTCTCTAGCTGCCAGGGCCAGACTGCTAGCGGCAGAACATGACAGGAGAAGCAATTTGGGTGGTGGGGGTAAAGAGGAGGCTGGGGTGAGGAGGGCAGGGTGGGGTGAAGGACAGTAAAGTGCTGCTTGTGGGAGCATGCAGGGATGAGGTGGAAAGAAGGTACAGCAGCTAGGGAGGTTAAACTGAGGGCGGATGGAGGGAGAGGGGGGTGGAGGGAAGAAAGCACAGCAGAAAAGGAGAGAAGTAAGAAGACTGTGGGTGTGTTCGTGAAGACAGACAGCTTGTTGGCTGTTAAGCCCACATAGAATGCAGCACAGTGGTTGCACCTTAGCTTGTAGATCATGTGACTGATTTCACATGGTAGCCCTGCCTTTGATGGGATAGGTGATGGTTGTGACCGGAATGGAGTAGGTGGTGGTGGGAGGATGTATGGGACTGGTCTTTCATCTGCGTCTGTTACAAAGACATAAGCCATGAGACAAGAGGTCGGGAAAAGGGATTGTGTAGGGATGTGCAAAGATATTGTGTAGGTTCTGTGGGCAGCAGAAAACCACTGTGGGAGGGGTGGGAAAGATAGTGGATGGGACATTTCTCATTTCAGGGCATGACAAGAGGTATCAAAACCTTGGGGGAGAATGAGATTCAGTTGCACCAGTCCTGGGTGGTACTGAGTCACAAGGGGAATGTTCCTCTGTGGCTGGACAATGTGAATTTGAGGGGTGGAGGATGACTGGAGAGATAAGGCATGGAAGACCGGTTTCTCTACGAGGTTGGGAGGGCAATTACAATTTGTGAAGGCCTCAGAGAGACTCTTGGTATGTTTCAAGAGGGACTGCTCGTCACTACAGATACAACAGCTACAGGTGGCTAGGCTGTAAGCAAGGGACTTCTTGGGATGGTATGGGTGGCAGCTGTCAAAGTAAATGTATTCCTGGTGGTTGGTAGATTTGACATGGACGATGAAACTGATGCAGCCATCTTTGAGGTGGAGATCAATATCAAGGAACATGACTTGTTGGGTAGGGGTGGACCAGATGAAGTGAATGGGGCAGAAGGTGTTGGCCAGTTACTGTGTCCTCACTGAGAGAACCTCTGCTTTCTGTAACTTACCCTCTTACACAGATGATAGCAACCATTTCCTCCACTGACTCTGCAGGGTCCCTTTCCTTTACCACCCAGTGCCCTGCTCATCACTACTGATGCCACCTCCCTTTACACTAACTTTCCTAATGCCTATGGCCTTGCCACTATTGAACACAACTTTCTCCAACACCTGATGAATTTCAAACCTACAGCCTCCTTCCTGGTCACCATTCCCAACTGTATCCTCACCCACACTTACTTCTCCTTTGAAGGCATCACCTACAAACAAATCTGGGGTATGGCAATGGGCACCCACATGGCACCATACTCTGCCAAACTAGTTATGGGCCATAAAGAAGAATCCTTTCTAACCACATAGAATCCCAAACCCCTCGCCTGGTCAGATTCATTGATGACATGTTCATGATCTAGATTGAGTGAGAGAAAACCCTATCCACATTCCTCCAGAGCCTCAACACCTTCTCCCCCATTCATTTCACCTGTTCCTCCTCAACCCAATGAGTCAGCTTTCTTGATGTGGAGATTCACCTCAAAGGTACCTCCATCCATATCAAAGCTACCAACCATCAGCAACACCTCCACTTTGACAGCTGCTATGCATTCCATATCAAGAAACCCCTCCTACACAGATTAGCAACCCATGGCCACCATGTCTGCAGTGACAAGTGACCCCTCTCCAAATATGCCAAGAGTCTCTTTGAGGCCTTCACAGATCATTATTACCCTCCCGAACTTTCCTCTTGTGACTCAGTACAACCCAGGACTGGAGCAACTCAGTCACATTTTCTGCCATGTGTTTGATTACCTCTCATCATGCTCTGTAATGAGGAATGTCCCACTCCTTAACCTTCCCACCCTTCCCACAGTGGTTTTCCACTGCCAACCAAACCTACACAATATCATCATCCATCCTTACACACTCCCTGCTCCCAATCCCATGCCTCATGTCTCATGTTCCTGTAACACACCTAGATGCAAGACCTGTCCCATACATCCTCCCACCACCACTACTCTGGTACGGTCACTAGCATCACCTATCACATCAAGAACAGGGCTACCTTGAATCCAGTCATGTGACTTACAAGCTAACCAGCAACCATTGTGCTGTGATTTATATTGGCATTACAACCAACAGGCTGTCTGCCCACATGAATGGCCATTGACAAACTGTGGCCAAGAAACAGTTGGACCTCCCAATTGCTGAGCACATTGCCCAACACAACAATCATTATTTTAATCACTGCTCCACGGCCTTTGCCATCTGGACCTTCACTACCAACACCGGCTTTTCTGAATTGTGCAGGTGGGTACTATCCCTGTAATACATCATTTGTTCCAGCAACCTTCCTGGCCTCAACCTTCATTAGTCATTGTTGTACACTCACCTATTGCTTTCCCTGTTCTCACTCCATCACTGCACAGCCCTCTATTCCACCAACACAGTCAGTCTTTTTACTTCTTTCCTTCTCTGCTGCCCTTCTCCCTATCCGCCGCCATCCTTGTAACCTCCCAACTGCGCCAAGCTGCCCTACCCTCTCTCCACCTCATTACTGCATGCTCCCTCAAGCAGCACTTTATCGTCCCCCACCCCTACTCTGCTATCCCTCCGCCTCCTCACCCCATACTCCTTAGCCCCACCACCCAAATTGCTTCTCCCATTATGCGCTGCTGCTGGCAGTTTGGCCTCAGCAGCCGGAGACTGTGGTCTTGGGTATCTGAGTTGTGTTTGCAAGGGTTTGCATGTGTATGTTGTCTCATTCATATGAAGGCCTTTTTGGCTGAAAGCTTACTTGTCTGACAGTATATTTGTTGTGCCTATCTGCAACTCAATATCTCCAGTATACAGTGAGTAACAACTTATTCTTTTCATAATGTTAATCTTCATATACACTGCTTAATTAGCAAGGTCTATCATTTTTAAATGCAATAACATCATACATCTTTACACAGTTTATATCTACCATATGGTGTACCTACACACATTTTGTTTCTGTTTCATCATACATATGAACACATTTATTGATTAACTAATTAGGTTTTTTCCATAGTTTTGCCTGTAATTTAATTTCCATCACAGCTACACAAATTTCGATGACAACAGCAGAAAGATCAGCTCATTTTCTATAAGGATGATGTACCACTTGTATGAGGGAATGCTGAACAATAATGTCTCTGAACTTTATATGTGAAAACTCTGAAAGGTTTTCAAATAAAACAGAAGTTGTTAATGTTCTATAACTTTTTTCTTCATGTATACAGCAGAAGGCATGACACACCAAATTAAAGAGTTCAATGATATGATTACTTTGATATATAGGTCACTCAAGAAGTGAAGTATTTAGTTAGTTAATGAGTATAAAAGAAACCTGTAATGGTATTAGTATAGTATAAATCTTGTTACAGTTACAATAAAAAGTTGTTACAGGTTCTTTTCCACTCATTAACTAATTAAAAACTGCCACTTCACTTTCATAGTCCATTTATATCAAAATAATTGTCTCACTGAACTCTCTAATTTGTGTGCCATGCTCTTTTGTATGTTTAGTAATTTGTGCTCCATTTGAAAAAATGTGTACCACAATGATAGCCTTTGTGCCAACTGCTAATGCCACTCATGGTGTCATGTCCAGATGCTGAGTAGCCTATCAGATAGACGTGTGTCTGCCACAACCACATTGCTCCAGCTATCTGCCACCAAAGGGCTCCAAACTGCAGCATGTAACATGGAATGTGCAACATAACCGTCAGTGTGCCACAGACAGCACTCTGTAATCAAGTATCGAATTTGAAGAGTTCATGCACATCTTGAGCACCCTCTCCTTCTGCAAGGCAATCCCAGACCACACATGTGTGATGAGACATCTTTAACGATCTAATGCCTTCGTTTCACTGTCATCGATCATCCTCCATACCTTCAACGCTTGGCCTCATCCGACTTTAAACTGTTTCCAAAACTTAAAGAACACTTACAAGGACTTCATTTTGACAATGATGAAGCACTGCAAGCAGAGGGCAGGTCGGGCTCCACCAACAAAGTCAAACATTCTCCAGTGACGGTACCAACAAATTGATCTCTCATTGGGAGAAATATGTTCATCATCAGGGTGACTATGTATTGAAATAGATATGTAGACATGAAGAATAAAGATGTAGACTGTTAAAAACATTTGTGTTATTTTAAAAGCTTTAAGAGTTTTCACATAAAAACTCTGGAGGCATTACTTATCGGCATGCTCTCATATGTATGCTGTACATTTTCAAGGCGCAATTAACGAAGGCTCTCACTGTGTGAAAATTGCTTTGACTTTAATTACAACTGCGGATGAACTATCCACCCAAAAATTTATTATAAAATATCATTTTAATCAACACAACAGCGAACATCTTGTGGTATCTCTTAAGTTTTATGATACCAGTAGCACGTAAAAACAGAAAGCTGTTCATAAGACAGGTGAATGATCTTACCAGTTGCTCATCGCAATTAAGGGAAAACCCCAGTATTCAAGGGTGGCCATACCTGTGGGCATGGGGAAGCCGTGCCCCTCCCGCAACCCACCCCCTCCAAACGGCTAGATCCCAGTGAAAGGAAAACATATAGTGTAATCGGGTGTTTTTCTTTCAAGAAATGATTTATAATTCGTTATTGTGCAGGTTTTTAAGAGTCAGAACTGAAACTTTTTTTATATGGATACTTACAAGTTGTCATTCATCTTCCAAAATATTAAAAATACTGCATACTCACAGGTCTAGGCCCCCCTACAAACTATCCTATAGGAGCCCTTGCCGGTACTGTCAATAACAGAGGACTGCCATCTTCTCCTGCTAACTGGAGTCAGTCTCCTGGGCATGTTTGAAGAGGCAAGACGTCTCACTTCAAATTGTGATTTAGCTGCTTGTTTCCCGACCTTATTTTGCTGTGACTCGGGACTGTAGCTCCAGCACAGCTATGAACAGATACAAGCGGTATTTATTTAAATTTGTAGTAATTTTCAGAGCTTGAGTCATATTTAGATCGAAATAACAATAGGAACTAGACCTTCAGCAGTCCACGATTAAATGTGTGAAACTGACTAATGGACAGAAACAAGTTTTGATTGATAATCTCGTGACTGGGCGACATTATTTATAGGCCACCTATACATATAACCAATACACATTAAAGTTCGCTTTCTGCTCACAAGGATTTCACAGTGACGTTTCTCTAATGCCCTTTTCTCATTTAACAGACCACATACATTTTCTCGTGGTGGAAGTGGAATAAACAATACACCCATTTTGTTTGCATTGGACGGTCCATGTATGTTTTTCATCTGAAGTGAGAAGTAAAACATGGTTCTCTTTTCAGACCACTCTTCCTCCTCTGGATAACATTTGCAGCTGTAGGCCTATACTCTGCATCCTTACTTTTCGTCTCGCATCTTCCACAGTCTTACAAAACGCAGCTTCGTTGGAGACCATCTGATTCCTACAATAGGTCATTTTCGTCCCGCCAGTGCTACTTTAAAACGGTAAGGTCGTGCACACAACTTCCGTTCTACGTCACGATTAGCCTAAAGGCCCCGTAAATGATCCAACGTGTTTGACAAAATCGCTCTTATCTAGCCACGTTCTGTCAATGTTTGTCAGTTTAGCTTCTCAAACAGACGCTGTTAGTGTTCATGAGTATTTTGACAGTAGTGAGAACGGTCACAAATACGGACAAAGTAGTCCTGGCATTGATTTTGGCACTGTGTTTGAAGAAGAAAACATGACCCTTGTCCAGGGAATGATTAAAATGAGAGATTTGCCCACGGAAATCTGCCAAAGGAAATATTACTCTCAGAACCCAATGATTACATCAACTTTCTTTGAATGGACAAAGTAACATTTAAAACTTGTTAAGGCCGTCCTGGAAGGGCAAACTTGTCTCTCAAGTTCGCTCTTACCTAGCTGCGGATGTGTCAAAACAAGCCTGTACATATAGCAAGAATGCTTATCAATTTAACCTTGCTTTGGAAGCAGACGATTTTCGTGTATGCTATGTTTGGGCACTAGTGGGGAATGGCTACAAATGCAGATAAAGCACTTCTAGTAGCACCACAGTCGTAGCACGGAGAGCTGTATCAATCCAGCCCTCGGACTGAAGATCGCAACAACAACAGTGACTCAGGTATAGTGTTCAAAAGAAGCAAATACGACGTTGGTCCAGCGAATGGTTTAAAATAAGAGAGAAATATACAACTGAAAACCTATTAATGGAAATGTTACACTCAGAACCTGATGATTACATCAACTTTCTGCAGACGGACAGTGAAACGCTTATTAACTTGTTTAGCGTTACTGAGCATTCACATTGAAAAAAGAAGACACAACCATACGAAAATCTATTCTCTTCAACTCGGTCGCTATTGAGAGTTCATTAAAATACAACTTGGGAACATATAGCCCACATCGTCCGTGGAAGAACCGCAAAATTTCGATTTATTTTCATTCCACTCCCATGACCGATTACCTTACTGTTTGGTCCCCTCCCCACATTATCCAATCCACTCCCGCTTGTATGTTACTGTTTGCGTAAAATACTGATTTTATTCTATAACCTCTTCTTGCGTGATACATGGCTGGAAAAGCTGCGATACCTCTACAAATTTTGGTCACTGTCAGTGCCATTTTGTACTTATACTTGTTCGTAGTTTCCACGGTTGCGGAAACTCACGATACGACATAAATTCTAATAAATCAAATTTCCGCTAAACATATGCGGTGAAACAAAGACACAGACAACGCCCGCTATCTAGTCAAACTTTTCGTCAATCGGAGTTCCTATCAACCGCGTCATAAGATCTATGATTGACACACAAGTCAAACACCACCATATTCGGTCAAATATTTGGCAAGCATGACCAAATTTGACAAATTGTTTGATCGTTTACTGGGGCCTTAACACTGTCGACGAGTAGGAAGCAACTACTGTGTTACCATTACTCGTCATACTAAATTGAATATAGATTTGTACGGCCAGTACAGCACTTAATGTAAAAGCGCCGACTTGATTTCTAACGTATGCTACCCCTGAGATCGGACTGGTATTCGCTGCATTTCAGATCTCTAATAATTACAGCCTACACTTCAGTGATCTAAGAAGTTGAAGTATTGCCACACGCTACATGTCTGTATGCGCCACAGAAAGAGGTGCCCATTTAAGACAACAGAAACAGTACGTAACAGTAGACCTTAATTTAGCTGCTAACGAGTCTTCACTGGCAGTATCCGTCAAAACCACAGCTAACCTATCTTCTCTGGTTATGTAGTTTTCATAGCTGTGAATATTGATTCGTCGCGAATGATATTGCCGATGCTTTGCTTGAATCTATTCCGAGTGATTTTGTTATATTTTTAGTTCCCTTGCTCGTCAAAGTATTTCTTCTCCAATACTTATCACACATCATTTTTATGTATGTGACGGTCTTGATCCATATTGTGGTTTGTATGTATAATCACAACGCCTAAATTCTTGACAACGCCGTGGTGTAACGACTGTAGTTTTTGGCTAGTAATGTCAAGGTCCTGGGTTCAATTCCCAGTACTCACTTAAGTTTTTTATCTGATGGAAAGATCTGGAAGTGGGTTCCTTCTGCCTTGGGAAACCAACAGAAAAGCTACTTGAATATAAAAGGAGCAAAACTGACGCGCGAATCGCTGACGTAACGGTTTACGTCGAAAGGCTTGCTTCAGGATAGGTGACACATTTGTTAACAGCAGAAGCACCAGCCTTTATTTTTTTCGGGTTAGTGAGCGAGATGTTCTATCCATTACAATTACAGATCTTATTCTTTCCAAGATTCCGGACCAGTTCTATAGAATTTAGTCGAAAATGTGTGGCGGAACTAGGAAGGGAACCTTTCCTTGCAAGATTTTTTCACTATAGTTGGGGTCAAGCCTGTTCTCGCATCTACGTCACGCATTCTCCGACAACCAATATCAACGCCACCTTCTAGGTGGCCAATATGCGCTCAGTACTGTTCTCGGATCTCTGCTGAGAAAGTGGGTGCCAACGTGAGCATTAAACGCACCGTAGCGAGTTATTTAGTGAATTTTTATTCCATTTCTTGCGAGTTGTCATGGTCGATGGTAGAGATAAGTAACAAATTCCACACAGGCAAGTGAGAATCATAATTTGCAGTAAACACGCTTTTTTCTAGTCAGAGCACGTGTATGCGCGTACGGCAGTCGTCGCTTGAAACCGGCAAACAGTGCAGTCCCCGTCCATATCTCGAGCTGCGCGAACAGCCATCATTCATAGATCTGACTATAGAATAAGCTGGAGTTGGAATTTCTTTGTCGCTCCGTATTGTTTTTATTTTTCTCTCCACATCTCCATGTACGTAGCAGGTTGTTTTCCTGTTGCAGGCATAGTAAGGAAGAGAACACGAAATTAAATTCTGCATTTACAACAATGAAATGCTGACCCGCCACTCCTGTTTGTCAATAGTCTTCCTACATGGTCACTTCGCAATGTTTATTCCCAGTGTAGCGTGTAAGAATCCATGGTTCACCTAAATAAACTACTGGATGCTTTAATTGCTATGCTACGTTTTTCGTAAAGAAATCTGTGGGGTCACTGTGACAAAAATGGTCACTAGCTAAGCGTGGAATTATCTGTGACTGGGACAGGTAGCTCACTTTAGGACATGTTACAAGGTGTACACAGTGTGTTGTTTAATATTCTAGTACCGCATACAGTGTATTACTGGTATTGGTGCGTTCCCTTGTCCTATACGAGGGAAACTTTATACATTGGTGACTCTGACTACTGTGAACATAGCGAAATTTTGTCCACAGATGCCATATTGTATATTAAAAAGGCAGCCATTGGACATGAAACCTGTTTCGTTATCTGGCGCACTCGGCCTTACTGATCCTTTTTCATAATCATCGTTCAGTGTTCTCATTATCTTCAACAGCAGACAGTGTGAAGAACTGACTAGGATGCTAGTGCATATGTGATTCGCAAGACATGGTGAGCATAATACATCAGTGGGCACCAACGAAGCCATTATTAATGAACTTATGCTTCGAATCTACTCTGGCAAGATTCAGTGGTGCTCTGCATTCAGTATTCGTTTAGACAGATATTGCACAACCACATCTTCTGCACTTACCGCTTCACGATTGTTGTCATCTGATGCAATCTCTTCACAAGCACAACAGTTGTGCAATGTCGACACCATGTTTGGTGCTACAACCACATAGCAGTTGGTGGCACCGGTCACACCCTACTATTTGGCATACATCATCAGACTACAGCACAGTGCCAATCTACACCTCAACCCAAACATCTGCTTTTCCGTCTCAATCAAGTGACATTATAGTTTGCAACAGTAGAGTGTGTCTTTTCTTTTTTGGGCATAATGGAGGACAATTCGAAGTTTGTTGTGCTGATCTGCCGTACTGCCAAATATTCTGAACTAATTAGTGACACCATACTCATCCCTTGCAGTAGTAACAAGTACGATGCTGTGAGGCAGCCTTGCTACAACAGGTTGCTCGCACCCCAGAGCAACATATGTGCCAAGTGATCTATGAACAGTTTTCCAGGGGGAGTCTCCTTCTCACTGGTGTCACCGACTACATTCCCTGGTGAAGCCTGCTTTGACACCAGACTTAACATTCTGGATGCTGTAGACCATCAAATTCCCAACTCACCAACAGCTAGCAGTGAGCACGCATGAGGGGTGAAAATTGTTGGACAAGAAACTCACCTTAGCAGACAGATTGTTTATGGTTACGTAGCACAGGCAGCATATCAGTGTGAGTAGTCCTGCTCCCGCCACCCTACTGGCTGGCACACACGCTGAACAAACCTGGCACCACCCAATTCCACACAAAGCAGACTCACAGATCCCATACCAAGTGCTGTACCACAGAATGCACACAGCACCCCACTGTTAGCAGACAATACCATGTCAGCTGGTTCCACCACCTTGTGGCCACACCACTGTTGATATCACCTGCAGTTTAGCACCACTGCTCACACTTCCGCCAGCCCTACTCACTCCCAAACAACAAATGTGGGTCACAGTAGGCGTGATGGCTTATGGCGCAACATCAGGTTTCCTTCCTCTCCTCCATAATGTTGACATCCGCTGAAGAATGTCTATATATTCATGATCAATTTACAAACATGTATTTCCTTACTGACACAGGTCCAGATGTGTGCACAGAGCCCTCACAGATGTTCAAACCACACTCTGAAGCCCTTGGTTTGCAGCTCCATGCAGCTAACTACACTAGTACACATCATAGCACTCACAGGCAAATTACACTGCCATTGGACTTACTTCATCGTTGATGCTTTCCACAGATTTCATCTCTGTACCAATCCCAACCAGGCTGCCTTATTCCACAATGCAACACACCAGTCCATCCCAGGGCTTTTTGCTGTATGTCTGTGAGCAGCTCTGATGCCTTTCACATGCTACCTTGGACAATGTGACCATGGCCGCAATATTTGCCCACACCCCTTTGTCCTGGCCAGATGAAACCATACCACATGACCTGCTGTGATGACACACACCACAGATTAGTACAATGCTTTGCTCGTCATCCCGCCCAGTTCAGAAAATGCATTCCAATCTCCCGCATGAAACGTTCCAGGTTAGGCTCTGTCAGTGTGCTATCAGGAACAGTATGACACATTGCATCAATATGACCTGAGGTCCACTATTTGTCACAAGGTATGGTATCTTGTATCTGCTCTCTTCCATGCAGCTAAGGTAGCGGTAGACAAACTATTGCACTCGAGTATCATTTGTCCTTCAGACAGTGCTTGGGCCTCTCCTATGAAGCTGGCCCCTACAAAAAACAGTTGTGGTGCTTACAGGACTCACACTACTCAAGATGGCTTCACCAAGATAGTTTCACCGTGCTGAACATCCAAGACACACACATTCTCGCCTTTGGGGGATAACATGTTTAGTTTGATAGATTGACATAAGGCCTATTATCAAATCCCCATGCACACAGACAATGTCACCAAGACTGCTATCATCACATCCGTTGGCCTGTTTGAGATCCTTATCATGTCCTATGGACCAAAGACCACAGCTCAAAAGCAGCAACAGTTTATTGACATAATGCTTTTCAAGCGCAATTATTGTTACATGTACCTCTACCATATCTTAATTTTCTCTGCCGACTCTCAAAGCCATGAACAACACCTTGAACTCATTCTCACAGCCTTCTGTGATGCAGGGGTGATGATCAGTGAGGAAAAACGGAATTGCAGAAGCGACAAGCAACATTTCTTGGACACACCCTCAATGCTACTGAGATCAAATCAACACCAGACCACACTGAACTCTTTCAACAGCTGCAACTGCAGGTTCCTCAGAATCCTCACTTTCTATAATCAACACTTAACACAAACTGTCAGGTTTGAGCACCCCTGACCAATGACCTTGCAGGGCCATACACACAAGGGAAATGGAAACTTGTCTGGACTGTGGAGATGCAAACAGTGTTCAACCACTTTAAGGAATGTCTCACAATGGCTGTTCCTACTTCTAGCTTACCATCACCATGGACATGAGTGATTCAGCCAATGGGGTGGTCCTCCAGCAACAGGTAGCATGCAACATGCACAAACCTCCGTTTCTTCTCCAAGAAACTTATAGGCTCTCAAACAAAATGGTCTGCATTCGACCAAGAGTCACTTGCTATATACAGCGTTGTGTGCTACTTCTGAAAGCACATTGTGTATCATCATGTCATCATCTACACTGACCACAAACCACTGAGAGCTGCGGTACATCAATCCACCACATTTTTGTGATCTCAATCTTGTTGCCCAGTATTCCACTGACTTTTGTCTTCTTCATGGAGTGGACAACATTGTCACCAATTAGCTCTAACACATACACATGATCTCTCTCATTCACAAATACAGATGACTGTCCGAGGAACAAGAATGAGACCCAACAATTTCTGTGTCTTCAGGAATTCTTCCAGTTTCAATATTAAACGTCAATCAATTACTGGTTCGGATGCCACCATTCTCTGCACTGTATCGCAGCACAGGTTTCAACCACCTCTCCCCACATAGGATGACCAGTCTTTCATCATCTCCACAACCTCACTCATCTGGAAGTTTGACCGATGATCTCGCTTGTCACCGACTGCTTCGTTTGGCCTGTCATTAGGAGTGACTTCCATCACATAAACTTGGATCTCATTGGACCCCTGCCAGAGTCAATGGGGCATAGGTATCTAATCTCTTTGACTGATTATGTTTCATGCTAATTGGAAGCTGTGCCGGTCACATACATCATGACATGGCTCGAGTTTTATGGTGGCATGGATATCCCATGACAGTTGACCAGATACTGTCAGAACTGCTCAGGTTCATCACTTTGAATCTTCGCTCTTCAGTGCCCTCTGTAACTTTGGTGGCATCTCCAGCCATCATACCATGGGACAGATATGTGCCATGGCCCTTCTATGGGTGCTCCTCGATGTCTGTACTGTGTTTAAAGGTGACTTACATTCCTTGCTCATAGAAATATTCTGTAATGAGAATGTTACCAGCAGAATTTGTTCAACTGACTTCTACATCTGACTCAACAGATCTCCCCACATTAGTACAACATGTCAAAAACTACTGCTATTCACTAATGTCTCCACCATCTGCACACACAGCCTCAAAGCCATCCATTCACAAGAAGCTTGCAAACCGTGCATATGTTATGCTTCGGAATGATGCCATACAGTTGGCCTCACAGCTGCCATATATTGGGCCATTGCGAGTATTAAAAGGCTGACACCTGTGTGGATCCTCTCTACCTTGGATGACACAAGTGCTCTTCAGGACAACGAATCTCCCCTACCAGGCTCACGACCTGGTGAGCCAGCAACTGTTACAGTCAACATCCACAACTTTCGACCAGACAAAGTTGTGGTAAAACTGGCTGACACAGAGCTTTTGCTTGTAGGTAATCATGTGGTTCTGAACTTTGCGTCTACACTGATCACTACCCAACACACCCATACCTTCTGCCTGCCACCAATTAGATTTTGGTGCCGTGTCCTTCCAGCCATCTCCAGCAGGCAAGCTTACTCTCACCATCACTCTGCTGGCTAACTGTCCACATCTCTCACTGTCACATCTTCACCAAAGCTACCACCACTGCCCACACGATTCACCACTACCAATGTCAGGTGCCGTCTCCTTCAGCTCTCAGTACCTCACACTACCTCCATTGCCTCCCACCACATCTCACAGCATATCTTCTGGATTCAGGCAATAGCAATCAACAAGTGCCAGCAGTGCTCGCCATTCAACATGGTTGACTTCACAACACACCTTCCCGTGTTCCACAATCTGTGCCTGTGTGTGGGAAAAGGGGGGGGGGGGGGGGAGGGGTAGTAGGTTGTATGTGTGTATGTATGTATGTAGATGTAGACACCATGACAATAGGATCACTGACTAGTGTTCCACATGGAAGTGTGGAATGTCTGTGACTGAGACAGGCAGTTTGCCATAGAGCATGTTACTTGTTGTACATAATGTATTGTGTCATGTTCTAATAAAAGCATTATACCTGCATATCATGGCAGGTGTATTATTGGTATGTTCCCCTATCCTACATTCTGGCACCTTTAAAATCAAATCCCATAGAATGAAAACTTTTCCTCCGAGTTTCTTCACTAGCCTAGAAGTCCAGCTCTGTGTGATAAAAGCTGTGAGTATCGTATGTCTTTGTATTGTTCATAATATCACAGAAATTGCTGTCTAATAATACATTTATCTATAACTTCAATGAAATGTTTATTGTGTGTATTTTGCTTATTCTCCTTTGAATCAGATATCTGAATTCTGCTCCACTCAGCATAATGTTGCTCTTTCTGTAATTTGCACACCATTGACTTGATGGTACTTTTGCTTGTTAACATTTGTTTGAATCTTTCATCACCTCTTCTATTGGCACCATCACACCTTTCTTCGTCTCATCACCAGTAAAATTAATGACATTAACAACAAGTTGTCGCAATTTTCCATGAAGATATTTCCACTGACCACTTTCTGAGCTGACACTGAGAGGTAACAAAGCATACTGCTTTGAACTGGAACATGACTGTATCTCATCATGTTACCAAGTTAGTTCCAGCATTGGCATTTCAGCTTTTTATAGTGAACTCACTCCTTTTTAATACCATTTGCCTGGCAAATGAGTTATTTAGCTGGCATCAAGAGGCGTGGCATTTCTCAGTAAAATATGACATATTTTATGGCTTTTTTTACTACAACAAAGTATTAAAATCTATACTGATGCATGGAAATCATTTGCTTTGATTTTAGAGTTGAAAACACGCTTTAATATCCCATGAAAATATTTTATTAGACTGAATTAAGTAGCACAACAAAGCAAAGTAAAGCTGTGCTGGTGCATGTTCTGGGTTCATCAGCTTACACATATCACAAAACCAAAAATATGACTACAAAATACAAACAGTTAAGAGCGTTATTGGAAATGCTGTTTTATCACAGCGAATACCAGAAAAGTATTCAGACTTCATAATCTGTTCTAAGCAAAGCAACTTTGATTTATGGTGGATAAATCGGAAGTCATATGCTTCACAGTTGCAATAAATAATGTGCCAGTGACTTAAATGAGGAGAGCAACAGTAAACTTCTATTCGGTGCCATAGCTTGTAAGTATATTACTGTGCAGATATTGTTATCAGGAGAAAGAAAACTGGCATTCTACGGATCGGAATGTCAGATCCCTTAATCGGGCAGGTAGGTTATAAAATTTAAAAATGGAAATGGATAGGTTAAAGTTATAGTGGGACTTAGTGAAGTTCGGTGGCAGGAGGAACAAGACTTTTGGTCAGGTGAATACAGGGTTACAAATACAAAATCAAATAGGGGTAATGCAGGAGTAGGTTTAATAATGAATAAAAAAATAGGATTGCGGGTAAGCTACTACAAACAGCATAGTGAATGCATTATTGTGGCCAAGATAGATACGAAGCCCACACCTACCACACTAGTACAAGTTTATATGCCAACTAGCTCTGCAGATGATGAAGATATTGATGAAATTTATGATGAGATAAAAGAAATTATTCATATAGGGAAGGGAGACAAAATTTAATAGTCATGGGTGGCTGGAATTCGATAGCACGAAAAGAGAGAGAAGAAAACGTAGTAGGTGAATATGGATTGGGGGGAAGAAAGGAAAGAGGAAGCCAACTGGTAGAATTTTGCACAGAGCATAACTTTATCATATCTAACACTTGGTTCAAGAATCATGAAAGAAGGTTGTATACATGGAAGAACCCTGGAGATACTAAAAGGTTTCAGATAGATTATATAATGGTAAGACAGAGATTTAGGAACCAGGTTTTAAATTGTAAGACATTTCCAGGGGCATATGTGGACTCTGACCACAATCTATTGGTTATGAACAGTAGATTAAAACTGAATAAACTGCAAAAAGGTGGGAATTTGAGGAGATGGGACCTGGATAAACTGAAAGAACCAGAGGTTGTACAGAGTTTCAGGGAGAGCATAAGGGAACGATTGACCAGAAAGGAGGAAAGAGATACAGTAGAAGAAGAATGGGTAGCTCTGAGGGATGAAGTAGTGAAGGCTGCAGAGGATCAAGTAGGTAAAAAGATGAGCGCTAATAGAAATCCTTGGATAACAGAAGGTATATTGAATTTAATTGATGAAAGGAGAAAATATAAAAATGTAGTAAATGAAGCAGGCAAAAAGGAATACAAACATCTCCAAAATGAGATCGACAGGAAGTGCAAAATGGCTAAGCAGGGATGGCTAGAGGACAAATGTAAGGATGTAGAGGCTTATCTCACTAGGGGTAAGATAGATTGTGCCTACAGGAAAATTAAAGAGACCTTTGGAGAAAAGAGAACCACTTGCATGAATATCAGGAGCTCAGATGGAAACCCAGTTCTAAGCAAGGAAGGGAAAGCATAAAGGTGGAAGGAGTATATAGAGGGTCTATACAAGGGCAATGTTCTTGAGGACAATATTATAGAAATGGAAGAGAATGTAGATGAAGCTGAAATGGGACATACGATACTGTGTGAAGAGTTTGATAGAGCACTGAAAGACCTAAGTCGAGTGGTGAGCAAGATGTATGAGACAGGTGAAATACCATCAGACTTCAGGAAGAATATAATAATTCCAATCCCTAAGAAATCAGGTGTCGACCAATGTGAAAATTACGGAACTATTAGTTTAATAAACCACTACTCCGAAATACTAACACGAATTCTTTACAGATTAATGGAAAAACTGGTAGAAGCCGACCTCGGGGAAGATCAGTTTGGATTCCGTAGAAATGTTGGAACACGTGAGGCAATACTGACCCTACGACTTATCTTAGAAGAAAGATTAAGGAAAGGCAAACCTACATTTCTAGCATTTGTAGACTTAGAGAAAGCTTTTGACAATGTTGACTGGAATACTCTCTTTCAAATTCTAAAGGTGGCAGGGGTAAAATACAGGGAGCGAAAGGCCATTTACGATTTGTACAGAAACCAGATGGCAGTTATAAGAGTTGAGGGACATGAAAGGGAAGCAGTGGTTGGGAAGGGAGTAAGACAGGGTTGTAGCCTCTCCCCGATGTTGTTCAATCTGTATATTGAGCAAGCAGTAAAGGAAACAAAAGAAAAATTTGGAGTAGGTATTAAAATTCATGGAGAAGAAATAAAAACGTTGAGATTCGCCAATGACATTGTAATTCTGTCAGAGACAGCAAAGGACTTGGAAGAGCAGTTGAATGGAATTCACAGTGTCTTGAAAGGAGGATATAAGATGAACATCAACAAAAGCAAAACGAGGATAATGGAATGTAGTCTAATTAAGTCGGGTGATGCTGAGGGAATTAGATTAGGAAATGAGACACTTAAGGTAGTAAAGGAGTTTTGCTATTTGGGGAGCAAAATAACTGATGATGGTCGAAGTAGAGAGGATATAAGATGTAGACTGGAAATGGCAAGGAAAGTGTTTCTGAAGAAGAGAAATTTGTTAACATCGAGTATAGATTTAAGTGTCAGGAAGACATTTCTGAAAATATTTGTATGGAGTGTAGCCATGTGTGGAAGTGAAACATGGATGATAAATAGTTTGGACAAGAGAGAATAGAAGCTTTTGAAATGTGGTGCTACAGAAGAATGCTGAAGATTAGATGAGTAGATCACATAACTAATGAGGAGGTATAGAATAAAATTGGAGAGAAGAGAAATTTGTGGCACAACTTGACTAGAAGAAGGGATTGGTTGATAGGGCATATTCTGAGGCATCAAGGGATCACCAATTTAGTATTGGAGGGCAGCGTGGAGGGTAAAAATCGCAGAGGGAGACCAAGAGATGAATACACAAAACAGATTCAGAAGGTTGTAGGTTGCAGTAGGTACTGTGAGATGAAGAATCTTGCACAGGATAGAGTAGCATGTAGAGCTGCATCAAACCAGTCTCTGGACTGAAGACCACAACCACAACAACAACTATTGTGAAGCTTGTCCTGTAAGTACCTATCAAAAACATTATTCACATTTTTATTGTGAGAAAAAGAAAGCTGTGCGCCAAAGAAAGTGAAATGAAGTATTTTACTTAAATACATTCTTGCATCAAAATATCAAGGTTTAAAAAATGGGATGATTTATTATATGCATATTGTAGAAATAAAATCTCAAATTGTTATATATGCATTCAGTGTAAAAGTGCATTCAGAAACTATTTCATAATGAGATGCATAAAGCTCACTTCTAAATTTTTATGCTTTTGCACTTCCTGGAAGGTTTGGCTTTTTGAGTATCTATATATTTTCTCTCTGGCTGTTAAAACCAATAAAATGAAAGGTCATAGCTTAGAGAGGCACAAGTTAAAGATTAGCTTGATGAAGTTATGAATGACACAACAAATGGTTACTGCTGTGAGCCTGTAGCAAAAAGATGTGCTCCTCAGAACCATGCTAAAACAAAAAAGCATTGTGGTGCTATGATACCATTCTCAGTAGCTCACAAAGGAAACAAGAATACCAGCCCATTATTAATAATGAGAAAACAAGCCATGCTGAGGGTATTCTTGCACCGTTCATGTGCACACATACTCCTGTAACAGCAATTGATCATCGTGATAAAATTTGCTGTTCCAAATTCCCAAACAGTAACACAGCCAAACAGATTCATATGCACCACACTAAATGTAGTGCTATTATTTGGAAGTCATTTCACTCAGGATCTCACAAAGATATAGGTTATAGGCACTTCAGTTTGCTTATTGATGAGTCAATAGACATTGGCATAAGCAAATATTTGTACTACAGTAAGAACTATGGGATGATTTTTTTGTTATTTTTTTTTAACTTTCTGGTATTGAAAAAGGCATGTTATTTTTTATGTATTTTGCATTACGAACAGTCTAACTAAATACAATCTTAAACTGTTTAATCTACAAGCACTTGGAGTACAGAATGGTAGTGTAAATGTAGGTATTGTGAATGGAGTATATCAGAAGTTGACACAATATGTGCCAAATTTAATTTTAGTAAAGTGTATATACCACTCATTACAGCTAGCATTATCAGCCACATTTGCAAATAAGCTTCCACACTATCTTGTCAATGAAATTTATAAAGAGATTTATGGTTTAATTAATGGTGACAATAACGTACTGAGATTCTTTAAAGCATGTACAATAGGGTCAGCTATGGTGTCGACCAAACTTCACGTGTATAGTGTATGCGAGGCGTTTGCGGGCCAAGGCCCAGCCTGTCACTCAGCTTTGCTCTGCCTTCTCGGAAGTACTCGGAACAGTGTGACATTTTGTTTAGCATTGCAGTGCAGCATTTTTTGATCAGCACAACTCTCTGAGTTTGGCTGAAGCATGGTGTCAGTGCTGTTTACCCTTCACTATTTGTTTGTGGTATGAAGGACGTTCACAGGTCCGATGGCTGTTTGCAAAAAAAGAGGCTGTTCAGCAATCTGTCATCGCAATCCTTTAAAATGAATGGGAATGACTGAAGAGAGGGATGAGAATTTTGAATTTGTATAAGCAACATGTACTGCGTATTTGCTATGAAACAACATCACAATACTGTGGAGAAAGAATTTAGAGATTTAGCTGACGATGAAAAAGCAAAAAATTACAATTGACAGAAGCGATATCATTGTTCTGTACATCAAGAAGCACTTTGTGCTAAATTTGCAGGCATGGAGCACTTGAAGAAATAGGTAGTATGAATAGGAAAACTTCTGATGTTGCACAAATTATTTCATTATAAGTTGAAACAGGTTTCAATAGGATTGAACAAAGAGCATGGAGACTTAATATATTACTGCAAAGAATGTTGGCTGAGTCATGGGGTATGCCTGAAATTTTCTTTCAATATGAAGCTCGCTATTATGAAGGAAAAAGCAGTGCAAGAACGAAAATTAGAACATCCAGAATGAATTGTAGACCTTGTATTGTATTTTAAGTGCTCTTGGCTGCACACTCCCACAGTTCACATTGGAAGATAACTTCTCTCCAATTTGATGGGGATCCATTTAAAAAGAAAATCATGTTGTAGAAGGAACATGTTGTGACAAAGACAGTCCAGTTCCCTAAGCTCACTGGTGATAAAGAAAACATAAGGTTTCAAGAATTCATTGTGGCCTTGAAAGAATTACAAGGATAGTTTTATAAAGTTTTGAGAACACTGTCAGTCTTAGATCTGTTTTTGAGCTGTTTGCAAGACCATTTACTGTTTCAGTTGAAAGCACCCCTATGCAAGTGCAGATGTAACTGACTGACCTGCAAGATAACTCCAGTTTTAATGAAAAATCTTTTTATGTTAAAACTGCCCAGGACATCTACTTTGCATTCCTCAAACAGAAATTCCAAGACCCCATAATGAGGTTGTAAAAGTTCAACAGTATTTTGATTGACATATTCGTGTGAAAGACAACAGAACTAAAAACTAACATGGAGGCTCAGCAGAGCAATAAGAGTCCAAAGATGATGTTGATCGTGGTCGATATGACCTATCGATACCACAATTGGAACAAACCAAGCGGCATGATAATAGCTGTCTTTGGAATGTCTTCCGTTGCTACGGGAATCTGGTGATAGGCATGTTTACAGTCAATAACACTGAAGATTGCGGCACCCGATAACATATGAGTGAAATCATTTATGTTCGGCACTGGGTAATTGTTCATGACGGTACGAGCATTGAAGCCTCTGTAGTTGCTGCACATTCAGAAATAACAGTCGTGTTTGGTGACAAGGTGAATTGGTGAAGACCAGTTGCTGTCTGACGGCTGCAGGATACCTGCCTCCAAAAGTTTGTTAATTTGCTGCTGGGCCACACGCAACACAATGGGGTTGAGGCGTCTAACCTTGTGTCTAATATGAAGGGTGGCAGTGGTAACTATCTTGTGTGTCGTTCCGTCAGTGACGGAAGAAACTGAGAACAACACTCAAGACTGAGCAACGTCCTGATGTGAAGTTTTTGGACGAGTGGGGTGCAACGAGACATAACCATTCGTGTGAGTGGGAAAAGGCAGCACGGAAGTCACATGCCTATTATGTGAGCACGGCATGCGCTTGTTTGGAGAGGTTAGGATGTGCAGCGACTCTCTGTTATCAGCCTTGCCTTGGGTAACCAGAGTGGGCAAGAGAGGCGTTGGCATCACACAGGGGAACAGCGATGCCCGCCGAGTCACATGGCTTTTACAAATAGGTGACAGCACATATTCTACTGCACATTGACTGTTAGACAGATATTTCTTTCAATTTTTATTTGTGCTCTGATTAGACATGTTTCTAATAAGGACCATGCATCATTTCAGGGAATTGCTAATAGTTTATTCCACAAGATTCTTGACGGAATCTGTGAGAAATGGGACACTCGATGGTGACACTTTCTGTTCATGAATGGAGGACATGGTTGCAAGGCTAACTGAAGAGACAGGATGTCTATGAGACATCTATAAGAAAAGAAATTGCACATTAGAGTATTGTAAAATGAGAAATACAGTAACTAATCCTTGAAAATTTATACAAAACTATACTATTCAAAGGTTTATTTCAACTTCCTGAATGTAGATTATGAAGACTCATATTGTATATACTGCAATATGAACACAATTTAAAATTTGTTGAATAATTCTATCAAAACCTCTTACCAATACTAATTAATGTATTTATGTCTTTGCTTCACTATGTTCATACACAATTTGTGTATACCATTGAGTACTTACATATTTAGCAAAATTAATGTGTTACATAATGAAACCACTCTCTGTGACTTCATCTAAATTTGTAACAAGCAATGGACAGTCCACATTGGAATATCAACAATATTGTGAATATTGATTGCTACTCACTGTAAAGGTGACACATTGAGTTCCAGTCAGGCACAATGAAAAGACTATTATGTATAAGCTTTTGACCAAAGCCTTCTTCAGAATGGAAAAACAGCATACACATTGACATAACCAAGTACACCTGACACATACATGACCACTGTCTCCAGCCAGAATGCAACTTAAATCTGTGGAATGGGAGAAACAATATGAAGTTGGACAGAGAAAGGGGAGGTATAGCAGGGTAGGGTAGGAGAAGAGGAACATAACAGTGAGGCAAGCTAAACTGTGTGGAGGTGACAGGACATAGAGGGTGGAAACAGTTAGATCAAAGGTGTGGGAACAGTAATTTACCAAAGATTTAGACGAGAATGGTTTTAGGATTGGAGAATATGTTGTAGGGACAACTCCCACCTGCATAATTCAGAAAAGCGGGTGGTAGGTGGAGGGTTCAGATGGCCCAGGTAGTGAAACAGCCATTCAAATCAAACACGTGTTCAGCTCCATATTGTGCTGAAGGGTGGACCACTTTGCACTTGGCCATAGCTTGGCAGTGGCTATTCATCCTGGTGGACAGCTGGTTGGTAGTCATACCAATATATAAAAAGTGAGCAATAATTGCAGCATATCTGGTGTATGACATGAAAGCTTTTGCAAGTCGTTCAGCCTCTGATAGGACTGGAATAGCAAGTATCAGGTAGTGTATTGGGCAGGTCTTGCACCTGGTCTTCCATAGGGATATGATCCCTGCTACAAGGAGTTGGGATTGGCAGTAGCATAGGGATGGACTAGCATGTTGTGGAGAAAGAGTGGGTGATGTGACACCACTTTAGGAGGGATTTTGGATACCTCATTTCAAGGCATGGTAATAGATCATCAAAGCCCTGACTAAGGATGTGGTTCAGTTGTTCCAGTCTGGGATGGTACTGGGTGATGAAGGGGGTGCTCCTTTGTAACTAGTTGTTCGGGGTGGTGGGAGGATTTGGGATGTGTGGGGATATGGCACAGGAAATCTGTTTGTGCACTAGGCCTGTGATATAGTGCCTGTCTGTGAAGGCTTTGGTAAGACCATCAATATAATGTACAATGGAGCCCCTGACACTGGAGATACACTGTACCTTAGTGGCCAGTCTGTATTGGAGGGATTTTTTGATGTGGAAGGGATGGCAGCAGTCAAAATTCAGATGTTATTGGTGGTTGGTGGGTTTAATGTGGACAGAGGTGTGGATGGAACCATCAGAGAGAAGGAGGTCAACATCCAGGGAGGTCATATGCTGGGTTGAGGAGGACCAAGTAAAATGTATGGGAGAAAAGGATTAGAGGTTGTGATGGAATGAGAATAGTGTGTACTGGCCCTAAGTCCAGATCATTACAATATCATCAATGAACCAGTGCTGGACCAGGTGTTTTGGGGTTACAGGAGGCAAGAAGGTTTCCTGTAGATGGCCCATAAACAAGTTGACACAGAAGGCTGCCATGTGGGTGCCCACAGCTGCTCAAATGTCTTATGGGACTTAACTGCTAAGGTCATCAGTCCCTAAGCTTACACACTAGTTAACCTAAATTATCCTAAGGACAAACACACACACCCATGCTGAGGGAGGACTCGAACCTCTGCCGGGACCAGCCGCACAGTCCATGACTGCAGCACCTTAGACCGCTTGGCTAATCCTGCGTGGCCCCACAGCTGTGTTGCTGAGTTGTTTGAATAATTTCCCTTCAAGGGAGAAACAGTTGTGTGTTGGGTTATAGTTAGTAAGGTATATGAGGAATGAGGCTGTGTGTCTAGAGTGTGAAGGTCATTGGGAGATGTAGCATTCAAAAGTGGCAATAGCATGGGCATGAGGGATGTTAGCATATAGGGAAGGGATGTTAACAGTGCTGAGTAGGGATCCTGGAGGTAAAGGGTTGGGGACAGTAGAGAATTGGTGAAGGAAGGGGTTGGCATCTTTGATGTGGGAGTCTAGATTTCAGGTAGAAGGTTGGAGGTGTTGTTGGTGCTCCCACTGAATGAATTTTTGGGAAGAGATCAAGGCTTTAAGCAGGGACTAGCAGTTATGTTGGACTTCTGGGAGGAAATCACTCTGGCAGAGTTTATAGGTGGAGAAGTGAGACAATTGGTGGGAGCCTTCCACCAGGTAGTCACTGCAATTCATAATGAATGACTGTTATGAAACTTGCAGGACTAGAACTCCTGCAAGAAAGGATACTGTGGAGACATGGCTTAGCCTCAGCATGGAGGATGTTTTAGAAACTTCCACTACACTGCAGTTAGCCATATCCCCACGTATCTCTTCTTCCAGGAGTGCTAGTCCTGCAAATTTTACACAACAGATCTTGTGAAGTTTGGAAAGCGGGAGATGAGGTACTGGTGGAAGTCAAACATAAAATATCATAAGTAAAATCAACAGCTTTTGTAACAAACTGCTTTTAGATCTAGAAAGCAAGCCAACTTGTAAATATGTTTCATTGCAGGCCACTGATGGTTTGGTGACAAAGATATGCATTTTTTTGTAGTTGTAAAGACGAATTTAAAATACCTCCAATAATTTCAGAAAAGAGCTCAGAAATGTCCAGCTTTTTTTAAAGAGGTAGAAAAGGGGGAGGGAGTGGAGGGGGCAATGAGTGGCATACAGAAACAGTGTGGTGAATGTCATTAACAATTTACTTATAGTGTGTTCATTATTGTGCTAATCATAACTGTGTTTTTTGTTATGTTCATTATTTTACAGGCATTAGAAATTATTGCACTGATACTTTACAAAGAATCAAGAGTGCCATCACCTTAACATATCAAACACCCACAATTTTCAGAGGAATGCCCATGACTCTGAACCAGTTCCATATGTCTGGAATGTTGCCTTTTGGCAACCGATTTTCTTACCCAATTTGGGGAACTTTTCTTTCAAGAAATATATGAGTGGAGAGCATATATATTGCCAGCAACTAACACAGTTTTCATCCTACTATCAGCCATACTAACTTCCTGTGGAAATTATAAATGAGTTTCAAAATCCAAAAATATACTACAATAAACCCTAAGAGTATTGCAATGTACAACATACTTTCAGCTAGAAACAGTCACAACTTCTGAAATCCATTGCCGGTAGCTTCTGGCCCCCCAGTCCTGGGTCTGCAGATAAATCATGAAAATCCACTGATTTATTCCACACATGAACAAACCCTGCCTCCGGATGGATTTGAGAGTCTAGATCCAATAGGTGGTGCCTGCCCATCAGTAGAAAATGATGGGCTTGATACTGGCAGTCCAGAAGCACCAAAAATGTCCATGGTCCTGGCCCACAGTTGTTCCCAATTGCAGAAATCTCTTCTTCTGTGGTCTGCTAGTAGACCCAAGGGACTAGATCCAACAGACAGGGACTGCATGTTAGTGGGAAAAGATGGGCCTGAGATCAGCAGGACAGATTCATCAAAAATATCTGCAGACCTGGCCCAAAGTCCTGACTCATCACAGAAAACCCCTCATATCTAGCCAACTAATAGACCCAGCTCCAGGCAGGTCTGAGATACAAGACCTGATGAGCCAGACCTACACATTGGTGACGCCTGAGATGGGCGGGCCAGATCTGTCAAAAACATCCACAGAACTGGCCCACTGTTCTGATCTGGCACAGAAGTCCACTTGTGTGTTGCCAGCTTTGGTGGATGGCCTATTTTAGCAGTTACACTACCGATGCAGACCAGTTCAACTGACTATGCATTTGCGTTTACTTCCCCCTGCTCATGCTAACATGCAGAACATTAAGTAGCCAAATATGGGGATACAATGAACATAAACTCTTAAATCTGTAACACCTTCCTCATTTGTACCAAATTTGCTAATACTATTGCAAATGGGTGTCTCATTGATATAATTATGCAAACCATTTTTATTTGTAGTGTTACAGAATGAGTGAATGAAGTTAAGAACTCAGTGGTTGCTAATGACTAACATCAACAGACTAAATCTAAAGTCTTCTAAAATGTTTGTGGAATGCTTTTGGATGTTCAAAATCACCTGAAAGTTTTTTAGGATGAACTCTGAGTAAACTTCCCATTAGAAGATGCAATAGTTCTTCAGTCCAATATGTGTCTACACAAAGTTTTGGGACTGAAAACTTTTGGAAGAGACAACATTTTTTTTAAATACAAAATAGAGTTCATACTGCAGCTCACTGGCAACTTTGCTTTCAAAAAAGTGTCAGCAGATGTTGGAAAACTTTTTTCATCTTTCTACACCAACCATAACTATAGCATTTACAAACAAATAGTTCACCTGTATTGCTCTCTGAGGCCACAGGAGGCTTACAAAAAACTAAAGACATATAATAGCCAAAAATATATCAAAGAAAATGTAGAAAGTAAATTAATTTTGAATGTGCTACAGGAGGTGGAGCTAACATGGAATCACAATAAGTTATCTGCCAATATCTACAGCAGAATTGATTTCTCAGTTTTTGCTAAACAACATTGTGATTTGGAAGTCTTATATCATTATACAGAAATAAAGAAAATTTTAGGAGACATAACACACAAGTATCCTATTTGAAGATGGTAAATCTTCAAACAGCAAACAAACTTTCTGATGAGGTGTTTGAATATAATAACAGTTCTGACAACTAATTTAAGAACAACAAAATGTATATTTGTTTAATAAATGATGAATAGCTGAAGCAATAAATGTAAACGGATTTCAAATGTACCTATCATTTGTAATTCCTTTTGTTTGCAGATGATGAATAAACATTTTCATTTGTGTAAATGAATAATGTTTAGAAAAAAAATTTTATTTGCTATTCATGAATAATGAATAATAATTTTATCTGTATCCATTATTCATCATTCAAATATCTGCCTCGATATCTGAATCACGCCAGCACGATAGCTCAGCATGTTTGGTCAAAGAGCAGGTTGGTCTCTGTAATAAAAGAATTGAGTGAAGTGATCAACAATGACCTTCAAGGGAGGTCACGTGACATCCGCTACGACCAAAAACAATGAACAATGCAGGAAAAAAAAAAGTGTAATGAGTAGCGTTTGGGAGTCCTCGGTGATCTAGTGGTCAGAGGGTCTGGGTGTTCCAGCACCTCGGCTGGGGCTATTCGCCCCCCGGGCCGAGGTTCTGTCCCTGGCTGGCGCTGGAATTTTCATATTTCTCTGCACTAGCCTAGGACATGTGGAGCATGCTGGGAACCCCCATGGTTCAAATGGTTCAAATGGCTCTGAGCACTATGGGACTTAACATCTATGGTCATCAGTCCCCTAGAACTTAGAACTACTTAAACCTAACTAACCTAAGGACATCAAACAACACCCAGCCATCACGAGGCAGAGAAAATCCCTGACCCCGCCGGGAATCGAACCCGGGAAAACCCCCATGGGGTCCATGCTTTGATCCCATGTGGCATTCACACTGAAACTACAAACTACAGCTCGATTCATGCCGGCACGGTAGCTCAGCATGTTCGATCAGAGGGTTAGCTGCCCTCTGTAATAAAAAAACTGAGTCAACGGCTCAACAATGACCTTGACAGGTGTCATCAGACATCAGCACCGAACATACTAGAACAAAATGAGAACAATTAAAAAAAAAAAAAAATTGTCAGTGTGACGGACTGCCGTCCTAAGGGGCCTGGGTTCGATTCCCGGCTGGGTCCGAGATTTTCTCCGCTCAGGGACTGGGTGTTGTATTGTCTTCATCATCATTTCATCCCCATCCGGCACACAGGTCGCCCAATGTGGCGTCAAATGCCACCAAGGTGGCCAGACCTGCCCCCTAAGGGGCCTCCCGGCCAATGGCGCCAAATGCTCATTTCCATTTTCCATCATTCAAATAAATTTTACCCAACTCTGGTGGCAGTGGAAGAACACCATATATGCCAACACTGTAGATTCACAGCCTATCAACAATGAATGCAAGTGCATGTTATCTGTATGCCTGTAGACAAGCATGTGATGTCCACATAGCTGTAGACAAATGTTCACCCACTTCTGTAATTAGGCAAGGCAGCATCAGTCATCTTCAGAAACTTCTGCTAATCTTTGCAAAGTTATTCTTGCTCTCTCTCAAACACCTTCTTACATTTAATACTTGTACCCTGTTTGGGGACATTTCTGACCCAACATTAATAGGAAAGTTAATGGATGTATTCAATTCTGTTTATCTTGTGTGTAATTGTTGCTAGTCTCCCATTGGGTGCCTCCCCAGGTGACAGATAGGGGAATGCTCACCAGATATGGTGGGTATCGTGGAAATAAAATACCCGTGGTGGAACAAAACTTGCAGCTGCTGTCTTGTAGCATGATAATGGCTTATCAAAGTCTAAAGGAAGAAAACCTTGAGAATAAATTACCTGGTCCCCCAGGCTGGGAGTTGTGCAGTGGGCCAGCTCCTCACTCAGTGAAAAAATTAACATGCTAAAAAACCTAATAATATGCCTCAGTAAAACTGGAATCTTGGATGACAAACTGGCAAAGAAAAAAGGAAAATGACATTTGGATGCTGAATGTGCATGATATCTCCACAAAATTGAATATATTACTGACAGAATTTGGCAGTTTCGAAATGGATGTTGTACTCTCTGAGACCTAGTGGAAATGCAAAGAAGAAGAACACAGTAATTATGAACATACCTGAAGTGGGGTGTCCAAGGTGGTAAGAGCCATAGCAGGAGTCTCCATTATGATAAATAAAGCATGGAAAAAGAGAATCACTAATCCAAGTTTTAGAAAATGAGGTTAGTAAGGTATTAAGAACAGAAAAAAATGGTAAATCACCTGGACCAGGCCGCATCAATCCGGAGCTCTTAAAAGTTGGTGGTGACAGAATTGTGAAACTAATAACATGGTTATCCAATAAAATGATACATGGAGATTCAGTACCCAAGGGAATGAACATGGATTATATTAATACTATATTTAAGAAAAGGGATTGCAAAAGCTGCTCCAACTATTGAGGAAATTGTGTTAGAAACTCATTAATGAGAATTTTTGAGAAAATAATTAAAAATAAGCTGAAAATAAATTTTAAAACCCAGGAAGAGCAATATGGCTTCACAGCTGGTAGATCAAGCGTAGACCATATTTTCACATTACGACATATCTTAGAGAAACATGCAGAAAAATCAAATAACATACAATTAATATTCATAGATTAATATTCATACCTCACTAATGGTCCAGATGACTTATACAGGGTGGTCCAATGATAGTGACTGGGCCAAATATCTCATGAAATAAGCGTCAAATGAAAAAACTACAAAGAACAAAACTTGTCTAGCTTGAAGGGGGAAACCAGATGCCGCTACGGTTGGCCCACTAGATAGCACTGCCATAGGTCAAACGGATGTCAACTGCGTTTTTTAAAATAGGAACCCCCAGTTTTTATTACATATTCGTGTAGTATGTAAAGCAATATGAATGTTTTAGTCGGAACACTTTTTTCACTTTGTGATAGATGGCACTGTAATAGTTACAAACATATAGCTCATAATTTTAGACGAACAGTTGGTAACAGGTAGGTTTTTTAAATTAAAATACAGAACATAGGTACATTTGAACATTTTATTTTGGTTGTTCCAATGTGATACATGTACCTTTGTGAACTTATCATTTCTGATAACACATGTTGTTACAGCGTGATTACCTGTAAATACCACATTAATGCAATAAATGCTCAAAATGATGTCCATCAGCCTCAATGCATTTGGCGATACGTGAAACGACATTCCTCTCAACAGCGGGTAGTTCGCCTTCCGTAATGTTTGCACATGCATTGACAATGTGCTGACGCATGTTGTTGGTCATTGTCGGTGGATCACGATAGCAAATATCCTTCAACTTTCCCCACAGAAAGAAATCCAGGGATATCAGATTCAGTAAACGTGTGGGCCATTGTATGGTGCTTCAATGATCAATCCACCTGTCATGAAATATGCTATTCAATATCGCTTCAATTGCCTGTGAGCTATGTGTTAGACATCCAGCATGTTGGAAGTACATCGCCATTCTGTCATGCAGTGAAACATCTTGTAGTAACACCAGTAGAACATTACATAGGAAATCTGCATACATTGCACCATTTAGATTGCCATCAATAAAATGGGGGCCAATTATCCTTTCTCCCATAATGCCACACCATACATTAACCCGCCAAGGTCGCTGATGTTCCACTTGTCGCAGCCATCGTGGATTTTCTGTTGCCAAATAGTGCATATTATGCCAGTTTACATTACTGCTGTTGGTGAATGACACTTCGTTGCTAAATAGAACACGTGCAAAATATCTGTCATCGTCCCGTAATTTGTCTTGTGCCCAGTGGCAGAACTGCACACAATATTCAAAGTCGTTGCCATGCAATTTCTGGTGCATAGAAATATGGTACGGGTGCCATCGATGTTGATGTAGCATTCTCAACACCGACGTTTTTGAGATTCCCGATTCTTGCACAATTTGTCTGCTACTGATGTGCGGATTAGCCGCAACAGCAGCTAAAACACCTACTTGGGCATCATCATTTGTTGCAGGTCGTGGTTGACATTTCACATGTGGCTGAACACTTCCTATTTCCTTAAATAATGTAACTATCCAGCGAACGGTCTGGATACTTGGATGATGTCATCCAGGATACTGAGCAGCATACATAGCACACACCCGTTGGTCATTTTGATCACAATACAATAGCCATACATCAACATGATATCAACCTTTTCCGCAATTGGTAAATGGTCCATTTTAACATGGGTAATGTATCATGAAGCAAATACTATCCACACTGGCGGAATGTTACGTGATACCACATACTTATATGTTTGTGACTATTACAGCGCCATCTATCACAAAGTGGAAAAAGTGGTCTAACTAAAACATTCATATTTCTTTACATACTACACAAATATGTAATAAAAAAATGGGGGTTCCTATTTTAAAAAAACACAGTTAATATCTGTCTGACCTATGGCAGCACGCCATCTAGTGGCCCAACCATAGCACCATCTGGTTTCCCCCTTCAAGCTAGACGAGTTTCGATCTTTGTAGTTTTTTCGTTTGAAACTTATTTCGTGAGATATTTGACCTGGTCACTATCAGTGGTACACCTTGTATATAGAGGCAAAGAAAATTAAGGAGGTCAGTACTTTCTGCTATATGCGACCCATTTTAGGGACGGAGAGAAAATCAGAGGTAGAAATTAATGAGAAAATACGCAGTGGAAGGAAGGTCACTGGGTTGCTCAACTCAACCTTATGGAGCAAAACTGTAATAAACTGAACCAAACAAAATCACATATAAATTGATACGAGAGAGAATAGTTTTCTAGAGAATGGAGACACGGACTGCTAATCTGAAACACATAAAGAAACTGCAAGCAGTAAAATGGACTTCTGGAGAAGATCAGCAAGAACTTCTAGAAAAGAAAAAGTAAGAAACAATGAAATAATAAAGAAAATGGAAGTAATAGAAGGAATACATAACAAGATGGATAGAAGGAAGTTACAATGGTATTCGCATGTAAGAAGAATGGAAGAAGCCACAATTCTGAAAATGATCCTGAAATGGGAAATGGAGAGAAAGAAGAGAAGAGGACACTCTATGACCACCTGGCTCCAAAATGTGTAATTAACAATGAGAAAACTTGGCACAGAGGAAGAAGGTATGTACGACCAAAAGACCTGGAGGGACATCCTGATGGGATAAATTAAGATCTTCTGTAACAGATTTAATAATTTCCAGGTATTTGTTATGTTGGAAAAAAAGCCTTGTATAGAGGAAACTCTCAATAAATATAAAATAACTCTATTTATAAAATCTTCACATTAGAGAAATGCCCTTCTGGAAACATTTTACATGCTGTACGTGAATAAATCATTCTAAACATTGAAATTATGTTCACTCACAAGATTTAATGAGACTGTGGCCATAATGTATCCCTTACAGGAATTACAATATTTTTATTTCTTAGTGTATTTTATTTTGGCAACGGCCTTGCCACAGTAGATACACCGGTTCCCGTGAGATCACCGAAGTTAAGCGCTGTCGGGCGTGGCCGGCACTTGGATGGATGACCATCCAGCCGCCATGCGCTGTTGCCATTTTTCGGGGTGCACTCAGCCTCGTGATGCCAATTGAGGAGCTACTCGACCGAATAGTAGCGGCTCCGGTCAAAGAGAACCATCAGAACGACCGGGAGAGCGGTGTGCTGACCACACGCCCCTCCTATCCGCATCCTCAGCTGAGGATGATACGGCGGTCGGATGGTCCCGATGGGCCACTTGTGGCCTGAAGACGGAGTGATGCTAGTGTATTTTATTTTACCAATTCTGCTGTTGTTGTTGGCATGACTATTGCATTCAAATTTATTAACAGGAAGCAGAATAAATTGTTGATTACATCCAGTTCCTGTATTTTCTCCTTACAAATATTGTTGTTAGATATGGTGAATTTTTACTGATAAATGATATGTAGAAGATACAGAAATAGAAATGAGGAATTTACAAAGAGTGCTGCATAGGGTGACCACATTGAAATACAGGAAGAAGTCTATGATGTTACCAATGCTAAAATAAGTGTGAGTGGTTTGAAATTTTAGACATGTCACTTGCAGTAAAAATGGTGAAATATACAGTACTATTCATCCAAAAGTAAGAAACAGCGTTCCAGAAACATTCCTAGGCAGAGTGCTTCAGTGCTTCTAAGAATAAGAGAAATAATTACATCAGAGAAGATTTTTTGTTATGATTTTTTGCTGTGGAGATGAGAAGAATTAATGTGATAATACCAATAACTGTGAAAAAGAGCTGAAGGCAAAACATTCTTATCTTGAAATATGGCAAGAGAAAGATGACACAGAATTGGCAGCTTTTCTCAGCCTTCTGATCATGTACCGTGTACAGAAAGACAATGGTAGGCCTCTTCCATGACTTTTGGTCTCCTGAATATGAACTCTCTTTATTTGGGGATTACTACCATGTCTGAAATTGATGATAAAGATACATGCAGCACAAGAATAGAAATCTCACAAAATAAAGAAGAGTCTTTATGAGCCATATTTGAGATGTTTGTTGGAACTTGTATTTCATCACACATACCAGGGACTAATACTACATTGGATGAGCATTTGTGCATGTTTAGAGGAAAGTGTGGCTTCAAAGTGTATACACCATCAAAACCAGAAAAACATGGTATCAAAATAGAGGCTCCTGTAGCCTGTGAGGCACAGTACATAATAAATGCACACAGGTCATGTAGGCAACGTTGGAGAGACCCAGCAGGGCAATAGAGTTGTAACCAACTTGATAGATCACTTGAGAGGCAGTGGAAGAAATACCATGACTGATAATTTTTTCACTAGCTATGAACTTGGTCAAGATGGAGAAATGCCAGAAGAAATGTTACCATCCAGGGCTAGAGAAGAATTTCCCAGTATCTTTTGGATTGCCAGGAATACACTGGTGGTATCATATGTTCCAAGCAAAAATAAAGCTATCATTCAACTGTCTACACTGCATGAAAAATTCAACACCACTTCAAATTATCAGCAAAAGCCAAGGGTTATTTTATTCTACAACAGCATAAAGTCTGGAGTAGACACCATTGACATGATCGCAAGGCAGTATTCAACTAAGCACAGGGAATGGCCTCCTGAAGTTTTTTTTTATGACATGATAGATATGGCAGGCATCAGTGGCCATATTCTGTACTGAGCATAATCCCTACACATGGAAAAAAGAGCAGAGCAAGGAGACAATTTCTAATAGACCTTGCTAATGAAATAGCAGCACCCAAAATAAGAACAAGGTTACAGAACCCACAGAAAAGAACCAAGGCCATAACAGATGCAATAAACATAAGTGGATTTCATCATTTGATAGGATCTGAAGCAAGAATTCTCAGAGAGAAGAGAATGGGGAAGAAGAGATCTAGATGTGTCTCATGCCCACATGAGAAATATAGGCAAACGAATCAAATATGTGATAACTGTGATGACTTTGTATGTAATGATCATTTAATCGAAAAAATACTTTGTAATAAATATACTGATCATTCTGTGAACTAGGATTGTGAGCAGTTGAAATGAACACTAGAATGAGAAAGTGGTTAATGTTCTCTGTAATATTTATCCTATAATTGTTCCACAATTTCTTTCACTGTGGGACGGTGTTTCCTGCAAAGTTCTTTTCATGATTCATGTAAGTATGCAGCTAAAAATTCCTGGACTTCATGTAATAATCAAGTGATTCTGCTTATCAAGTTATTAATTATTTTATTACAACAAACACAGGAAATAACAATAAAATAAAAACAACTAAATAAATAAAATACATTCATTTTTTAAGAACATAATACATGTAGAAATTGCTGGTGTCACACATGACCCCTAATGGAATTTATATGATTATGGAAGAAACTGGGTGTAACGGTTAAATAAAGTGTTCTTCAGTAAGCAATTTACATTTAATTAACTACAAGAACTCTGCTTAGATGTACAATAGAGAGATGAGGCCATACATTCACAGACAGTCGTTCTTCCCGCGAACCATACGCGACTGGAACAGGAAAGGGAGGTAATGACAGTGGCACGTAAAGTGCCCTCCGCCACACACCATTGGGTGGCTTGCGGAGTATAAATGTAGATGTAGATGTAGAATGGTTTATCAACCCTTTTCACTCCTCCTGTTAATTTATAGGATAATTGATGCACCAGCAGATGACCCAATCTTTTGAATATTGTAATGTAATCTGTGCTGCGCAATATGGCGTTAGATCTTCCCTTTCTACTGCAAAAGCAGTTGTTGACTACTTTATAGCAAATATATATAACTGCTTTGTGGATACGTCACTAAACGGTGTGATACTGCTGGATCTAAGGAAGCCTTTGATACAGTGTCCCACAATATCCTAATATGAAAGCTACAGTATTATGAATAGGGGAGAACACTGTCCTCCTATTGCAGTCATACCTAAGCAATATGAAACAGTTAGTGTTAGTAAATAATAAAATATCAGATTCTTTACCTCTTGGAAAAGGTGTGCCACAAGGCTCCTTTCTTACACTCTTTCTGTTTATCAGTCAGTACAAGATCACGCTAATTACTTAGAATACCACCTGAATGAGTTAAACAGAATGTAGCAATAGCAATAGATAGGTGTATGTCATGGTTTCAGGCTAATACACATAAATAATAGCTAACAGGAAAAAAAATACTTTTAATTTAAATACCCCACAATTGAATTGTGTACCAGATGCTCATATGTGATTTATCTGCTGCAAAATCCGAGAAGCCATGTTAGTAGAACAATTTCTGTATGCATATTTTGCTTTCTTCAGTTTCCATCTACCATGTGGAATTATGTTATGGGGAAACTGGGCTGGATCAAAGACGGTACTTAAGTAACAAAAAGAGACTATCAGATGCATAGTAGGACCAACAACATGAGAATAATGTAGATATTACTTTGAGAAAATGAATTCTATGACAGTTCCAAGTATTTATGTTTATGGCTGCCTAGTATACGCTAAAGAAAACGTGGATAACTTTGATCTTAGGATGTCAATGCAGCACTACAAAACAAAAAATGGACATGCAACTGACAAGCCAATTCAAAAACATAATAACCAAATTGATGAAAGATACAGCAATTTATGCAGTGAGAGATTTGAAAAATTACTTGAAATTTTGATCCGAAGTATCAATATGAAATTATAATTGTTATAGTTTATAAAGTTTTTAATGTGATATGATGATTTACCATGGCACCCTGTATTAGATTTGTGAACATTAGATCTGTAAAAAATGGTCAGTTTGTATAACAAGGTACATTGCTAAAGTAATAACTATGGTTAATGCCATCTTGTAACGTAATTATAACTTAATTCCACAAGGAGCCATAGAAGGAACATATTGTAACTATAGATGTATATAAACTGCATATGACAACACCGATTACATGTGAAAACGTTTAAAGGTGAATAATTAGTTTACTCTACATCTAAATCTATACTCTGCAAACCACTGTGAGGTGCAGGGCAGAGATACATCCTTTTGTACCAGTTATTAGGGTTTCTTCCCATTCCATGCATGTGTGGATAGCAGGACAAATGATTGTTTGAATGCCTCTGAGTGCAGAAATTATTCTAATCTTACCATTGTAATTCCTATGTGAGCAATACATAGGGGATTGTAGTATATTCCTAGAGTTGTCATTTAAAGCTGGTTTTTAAGAAGTTGATAGTAGACTTTGTCAAGGTAGTTTGCATCTGTCTTCAAGAGTCTTCCAGTTCAGTTCCCTCAGTATCTCCATAACAATCTCCCATGAATTAAACAAAATGTGACTGTTCATGCTGCCATTCTCTGTATACATTCAACATCTCCTGTTAGTCCTATTTGGTACAGGTCCCACATAAATGAGCAACATTCTAGGGCAGGTTGCACTAGAGATTTTTAAGCAATCTCCTTTGTAGACTGATTGCACTTCCCCAGTATTCTACCAATAAACCAAAGTCTACCACCTGCTTTACCCATGACTGGGCCTATGCGATCAGCCCATTTCATATCCCTATAGAGTGTTACACCCATGGATTTGTATGAGTTGGCCAATTCCAAAAGTGACTCACTGATATTATACTCATAGGAGTCTACAATTTTTTTTTTTTTTTTTTTTTTTTTTGTTTTGTGAAGAGCAAAATGTTACATTTCTGAAAACTTAAAGCAAGTTGCCAGTCTTTGCACCACTTTGAAATCTTATCAAGAGCTGACTGAATATTTATGCAGCTTCTTTCAGACAGTACTTCATTATAGATAACTGCATCATCTGCATAAAGTCTGAGGTTACTATTAATATTGTCTACAAGGTCATTAGTATACAACATGAACTGCAAGGGTCCCAACACACTTACCTGGGGTACACCCATAGTTACTTCTCTATCTGACAATGACACTCTATTCAAGATAACATGCTGCATCCTCTCTACCAAAAAGTCCTCAATCCAAACAAAAACTTCTGTTGATACCTCATATGATCATAGTTTTGACAATAAGTGTAGTTACTCAGTTCTATTCTATGGAGATATGTAAAATGTTCATTTCTATACTATTTCTTATACCTGAAATCTGATGGTTTCACAAACATATTGTCTTTTGCATGTCTATAAAAAATTCACCTTTTTTCCTGCAGGTAAGAAAATATCCATCATTAAGTCCTTGCAATAACGATGAAATCCAGTCATGCACATTCATAACAAACACAGTGAGAATTTTGCTGCAAGTCATTAGCGTGCATTTTATTAGTGTAATACAGGAAAGTGGTTATGGCAGATGGGTGTGGCCGCTCCATATTTCTTGTCAAAAGTCTCAGGGGATGCCACATAGGCATTTATCTAGATCTCACTACACTGCCAGCCTTTGGGGGGAACAAGCTGTTTATTGCTGTTGTGCACATCATATTCTCCTCCAATGTAGAAAACAGACAGGAATATGATACAAAGAATATTTCTTTTGAGGATATCATCATTCTCATTAAAGTTTCTAAATGAAAAAAAATTAAATTTTCCATAAATTGAGTAAAAGTACTGCTTGCAGTGATTTTTAAACCATAAATGAGATTATCTGTTGTTTGAGTGTGCAATTTGGTTGCAACTGACATCATAATATCATTTGTGAGGTCAAATATGGCTTTGTCTATCAATAAGCATTTTGAGAGGGATAGGGCATACAAATATTTTGGGGGTGCAACCTTTTCATAAATGGACATAAAACAACTTACATGAGAATACAAGCAAATAGACATGTCAAAGCAGATGATCTTGATATTATGCTTGAGGATTCCAGCATTTCAAAAGTTCATTGCAGCAAATTTCTGGTACTGATGGTGGACAGTCTCATGACATAGAAGACTCAAATAGATAAAAGATGCTCAACAATTAGCACAAATATATTTCTCATGAGAAAATTGTCACAAATTGATCATTACACTTTGCTAAAAATGTATTATGCTCTGAGTTATCCACATATCTTTACTGTATACTTGTATGGGGTATTATAGCTAATATATACATAAGCACATTACTTAAACTCTGAAAGAAAGTGATTAGGCACATTGGAAACTGTCACCAAGAATGTACTGCAGAAATAAATTAAAAGAACTGCAAATATTGACAGTGCCTGCTCTGTATATATATGAAACAATTACATACCTAGAAATAAACTCTACAGTTTTCATGAACAAAATTATACATGACTACAGTACTAGATGTAATGATAATTACCACATGTGTTCAAACTTCCAAACAGTATCAAAAACTTATAAAACAGTACCTGTTTTCAAGCAAATACCAGAAGACCATCTGGTCTCAGTTCATTGTCACAATGTAAATGAGTTCTTAGATGGAAGCATAACAGTGTAAAGGAGTTTCCTACATGCAAGAGCACAAAATTCTTAAATAATAGTCTTCTGCATACTCCATGTAACTAATATAAAGACATTGTTCTGTCACTGTTAAGTAGCACAACTGTATGTATTCTTTTTAACTCTGTCTGATATGTGTAATATTATTTGTATGTTGTAAACTCTTAATATCTTTAGAAATGTCTCAAAATACTGTATACAGGGTGTTACAAAAAGGTACGGCCAAACTTTCAGGAAACATTCCACACACACGAATAAAGAAAAGATGTTATGTGGACATTTGTCCGGAAACGTTTAATTTCCATGTTAGAGCTCATTTTAGTTTCATCAGTGTGTTCTTCCACCTACGCTCAATGGAGCACGTTATCATGATTTCATATGGGATACTCTACCTGTGCTGCTAGAACATGTGCCTTTACAAGTACGACACAACATGTGGTTCTTGCACAATGGAGCTCCTGCACATTTCAGTTGAAGTGTTCGTACGCTTCTCAACAACAGATTCGGTGACCGATGGATTGGTAGAGGCAGACCATTCCATGGCCTCCATGCTCTCCTGACCTTAACCCTCTTGACTTTCCTTTGTGGGGTCATTTGAAAGCTCTTGTCTACGCAACCCCAGTACCAAATGTAGACACTCTTCGTGCTCGTATTGTGGACGGCTGTGATTCAATACGCCATTCTCCAGGGCAGCATCAGCGCATCAGGGATTCCACACGACAGAGGGTAGATGCATGTATCCTCACTAACGGAGGACATTTTGAACATTTCCTGTAACAAAGTGTTTGAAGTCACGCTGGTACGTTCTGTTGCTGTGTGTTTCCATTCCATGATTAACGTGATTTGAAGAGAAGTAATAAAATGAGCTCTAACATGGAAAGTAAGCGTTTCCGGACACATGTCCAGATAACATATTTTCTTTCTTTGTGTGTGAGGAATGTTTCCTGAAAGTTTGGGCATACCTTTTTGTAACACCCTGTATATCATTGCTTTTATGCACTTACCAAATTCTTTGTAACATATCCAAGTATATCCTGATGTGTCCAATAGCACTACCAAAAGTGATCCAAGGATGAAAAATAAATAAATAAAAATGAGAGCTAACTAAAGTCACTGTCTGGAAAATGGGACTGTTGACATATTCCATAATAGCTCATTTTTTTCAAATTTGGAGGAAAATCTCAAAGTCATGAAATGGGACAGTAAGTGGAAATTTTATGCTTATTTCCAGTTTTACAAGTCAGCACTATTATTGTACATTTCAGTCTTTCAACAAATATGTCAGAGGAAAGAGACTCATTCCATTGATAGCTCAAGGTGTGAACTTCCAAGTCATTATAAGATTTCTTTTTCTGTACTGGATATGCTCATCATTTTCTACAATTGAATGACTTTTGAAATGTCTTTGTGGATATGAAGAGTGGAAATGTGACACATTCTAGGTGTCATTTTTTGCAGTGCCACTGTATTCATGGCATTCTTGTCGATGTACCCTAGACTTGTTCCAAGTGTCAAATCATGGAGCAAATGTTTCAAACATTCATCACTAGAAGATGCCGGGTCATTGTACCAAGCAGTACTTCCCTCAGGAATTCCATCAGCTAAAGCTATGAAATCATTCCATGTAATTCCAATGCATGCATCTGTCTTTGACTTTAAAGATGCTACTGAAACATTGTTTTTAATGCAAGCAGGGACACAATTCTGACTGGGGAGAAATCACATATGAGGTTCCCCAAGGCTCAAATTTAGGTCCACTACTGTTTCTCTACATCTAATGTACAACAAATGGAATCAGTTCTTTTTGCAGATGACACCAGTATTGTAATCACTCCCAGTATACAAACAGAAATGGAAGAAATGGTGAACTAAGTTCTCAAAAGTATCATTGACTGTTTTTCTGCAAATAGTCTCACCCTGAATTTCACAAAGACACATCATATTCAGTTCTGTACCTCTGCACCAGTTATAAGTGTAACACATGGTGATGAAATAATATGCTGAGTGGCCAGTGCAACAGAATGTCAATCCTAAGGGCCCGGGTTTGATTTCTGGCTGGGTCGGAGATTTTCTCTGCTCAGGGACTGGGTGTTGTGTTGTCCTAATCATCATCATTTCATCCTCATCAATGCACAAGTCACCAAAGTGGCGGCAAATCAAAAGACTTGCATCCCGCGAATGGTCTACCCAACAGGAGGCCCTAGTCACGTGGCATCGTAGGGTGGAAACTACAAAATTATTAGGTGTTCATATTGATGAGAATTTAAATTGGAAAAAACACATTTTGAAACTCCTACAACAACTCAGTTCTGCCACATTTGCACTAGAATCATAACAAATTTTGGGGAGAGAGAAATCAGTAAGTTGACATATTTTGCTTATTTTCATTCAGTAATGTCATATGGAATAATGTTCTGGGGTAACTCATCTTTAAGAAAGAAGGTCTTCATTGACCAAAAACATGTTATAAGAATAATATGTGGTGCTCATTTGCGATCATCTTGTAGACATCTGTTTACGGAGCTGGGCATTGTGACTACTGCTTCACTGTATATTTATTCCCTCATGAAGTTTGTTGTATATAATCCACTATAGTTCAAAAGGAACAATGAGATACATAATTAGAATACTAGAAGAAAAAATGGCATTCATTACTCAGCATTAAGGTTGTCTTTAGCACAGAAAGGGATGCACAATGCTGCAACAAAAATTTTTGACCAGTTACTCAATGATATAAAATGTCTAAAAGACAGCATGGTCAAATTTGAAAATAAATTGAAAAAGTTTCTCCTTGAGAACTCCTCCTATTCCACAGAAGAATTTCTGTGTTTGTAATGTATAAAATGTGGTGGTTAGGAATTCCTAACTCAATCTGTATTTCTTTTTTTCTATTTCAGGGGGAAAAAAATAATAGTTCTATGGTGATGTTTAGAGTACAAATAGATGTACTAATTAATTTGCAATATGAATGTAAAATGACTCATTCAACATCATGATGACTTATCATGCAAAATGATCCATGGAACATGAAAGTAACTAACTAACCAACATAGACTAAAAGTCTACTCCCAAACTCCTCATTACATGGCTATGAAAATTTATAATAAATTAAAAATGAATAACTTTCATAGTCTGGAACTAGGTTTACTAAAGATAAGATAACATGTCATCCAAGTGCAAAAATATTATTATTCATTCGTGAAATTTATAAAAGGTTATGAAAATTTCTTTGTTGAATAATAAACAAATTTTATATGATTTTTGTAAATTGGATTGTTTTTGTTCTTTGTTTGACACACTGTATGTATCTCTGGTCCATCAACAATGTAGGGAAAGGCAGATTGCTACTTACCATAAAGAAGACACATTAAGTTGCAGACAGGCACAATTAAAAGAAACTTACATAAAGATATCAGCCACAGCCTTCATCAGTAAAAGAGAGACACACACCATTCATACACACAAGCAAGCACTTCTCATGCACACAAGACTGCCAACTGCAGCATCTCAGGCCAGAAATGCTGGAGTTGGCAGCTTTGTGTGCATTTTAAGCACTGCTATATGAACTTAGTATGTAGCATAATATCTCACGTACAGACAGAAAGTTTAATACAATTATTAGAATGTAAGTCTTATACGAGGGGCAGTCAAATGTAAAAAAAATATCCGCCACAATAGGACCACGAAATGGCTACATTCAAAAGTTATCACCAATCATGTTCAGACATTTATCCCACTGAGAGACATCACAGTCAATTCCTGGTTAAAGGAGAATGTGGTTGGGCACTGATGGACCCACAACCACATCCACTCTTGCACTTTCTCATTTGACTGAAACCAATGTCCATACTTTTCTTTCTTCAGGCCACCTCAGAATTGAAAATCACATGGTGAAAAGATCCAGGCTGTATGGAGGATATTGCACTGTTTCCCAACCAAATCACTGATGTGTAGCCTTTGTCTAGTTGGCAGTGTGAGGGCAGATGTTATCATGCAACAGAATGATTCCATCCAACAGCCCAAGGGCAAATGGCAAAGTCATCAGTGGAAATATCCCACATCTACCCCCCCCCCCCAAAAAAAAAAAAAAAAAAAAAAAAAAAAAAAAAAAAAAAAAAAAAAAACTACTTGCACAAGTTCTAGTGAGGTCACTATGACCTTCTTGTCCACCTGCAGGGGCCCTCTGCTCATTCCTATGTTCCTCGAACATAGTTGAAGGCTATGCTTCAGTGATCTGGTTGGCAAACACTGTAACATCCTCCATACAGCCCTGATCCTTCACCATATGATTTGCACATCTTTGGCAACATGAAGAAAGACATGTGTGGACATCAGTTTCAGTCAGACAAGAAATTGCAGAGTTGGCATATTTGTGGCTGACCACATTCTATGAAACAGGAATTGATCATCTCGTCTCCTAGTGGGATCAATATCTCAACATACGTGGTAAATACTTTTGAATGGAACCATTCCATTGTCCCATTGCGATGGGTGCTCAGTTTTGACTTGACTGTTTGTGTTACTATTATTACTACAATTTTAATATCTGAGCACTTGTACCTCAATTTTGGTTCATACATTTACATATAACTTTGACTGTAAGCCTTATGACCATTTACTCTGATAATCTGAATGCTCTGTATCCTAGAGAGACATTCATGTTAAGTATACATGGAATTAAAAATAAATAGATAAATAAAATGAAAGTATGAAAGAATTCTGTGGTATACTTGTTAAGTGTCAGAGCTTAGACGATTAATGTTGCTGAAAACTTCAAACACAAACTGATTGAACTTTGGACATCTCCCTGTGCTAAAGCTTATAACAATGAGAATATAAAGCTGAGCTCGAGACAGGGTGAGAACAAAATAAGGGATAAGTAAAGAGGAGACCTGCTCTATATTACGACATCTCAAGCTGCTGAGATGCTTCACAGTGAAGGTGTATAGGCAAATTTTTGAGCAACCATATGATACACAATCATGACAGTGCCTTCAAAAGATGAAGAAAATGTTCCTCCCCCCCCCCCCCCCCACCCACCCACACACACACACACACACACACACACACACACACACACACACACACACACACACCCAGACATACTTCATAGGTAAGATGAAGTTCGACAAGAGTGTTGCCTCTTCTACATGGTGAAATCAGAAGGCATGTAAAAACATCCACATCAGTGTTAAAATGTATCATTTAATCAATGATAGCGAATGTTTATTCAGTAATGAATAATATTTCTGATGGTTATAGTAATTAACAAAGAGACAAGAGAAAATATCAAAACACCCTTGTGGGAAGCTGAGTAAAGGAATAATGTGACATATGTCAGTTCTCGATTTCATGTATGTATAGATGATTTTCTACCAATCCGTAACAGCTGCTTTCCCAAGAAAACAGCACATGGCATCACTAAGATATAAGAAAAGACTAAGATTACAAAAGAAATCAAAACATCATTTGCAAGGAAAAAGAAATTGTATGAAATCATTAAGACAAAGAGAGAAACAGGACTTATTTCATATTACAACAAAATTGTCATGTTAAAGGAAAGTGATTAAAAAATCAAAAACCTCTGTATAATGTCTGAAATTAATAATTCAGACAGTAAAATTAAATCTATGAGGGAAATTGTTAAAAGAGAAACTGGGAAATCAGTTAAGGAATGAGAGGTCACTGTTATTAAAGAAAACAGCAAAACAATATATTACAGCAGTTTGGTAGCCAACATATTTAATAATCACTTCCAAAAAATAGCTCAGAATCAAAACATCATTTGCAAGGAAAAAGAAATTGTATGAAATCATCAGAACAAAGAGAGAAACAGGACTGATTTCATATTACAACAATGCAGTTTGGTAGTCAACATATTTAATGATCACTTCCAAAAAATAGCTCAGAAGGGTGGTGTGGACAGTTCAATGAATAAAACAGAGACTACAAGCAAGAAGCAATGCCACACAATACATAAACCACAATTACTCCATGCTCCATCACAGTAAAAACTCTCATGGAATTGATAATATCTCAAGTAAATTGTAAAAATTGTGTTGTGTTTTTACAGTACATCCTAGATTTTCCATTGTTTAAAAATTGTGTTCTTCACATATATGCACAGTATTCAGTCACATACACAACACTGATCAATCTCACTACTAATCTCCCACATGAAGGTACTGGCAAGATTGTGTATGCAGAACCATAACTCACATTGCTCAAAACAATGGTCAGTTTCAAACAGATCTCTCTACAAAAAATGCCATTTTTTCAATTCATAGATCATATTATATAAAATTTAAATGACAAAATATTGTCAACTGGTATATTCCATGACTTATCAAAATCACTTTATTCTGCAGCTCACAGTTTTCTCACAGAGAAGATCAGTTATGAATTATGTGAAAACTATCAAAGGCTTTTAAATAAAACAAATGTTGTTAATATTCTCCATCTTTATTCTTCATGTCTATATATTTATTTCTCAATGTAGTCACTCTGAGAACAAACATACTTCCCAAAAAGAGACCAGTTTGTTGATACCGTCACTTTAGAGTGATTGAGCCACAACCTCTCCACTGCTTGCACTACTTCATCACTACCACACTGAAGTCTTCAAAGATATTCTTTAAGTTTTTGAAACAGACGAAATTCAGATGGGACCAAGTCAGGACTGTATGAAGAATCAATGACAGTGAACCCGGGGTGTCAGACCATTGCAGTCCTCAAGTGTGGTCTGGCATTGTCATGCTAAAGCGAGGGTGCACCATGTACGAACAAACTCTTTGAATTCGAAACTTGATTACAGCACACTGTTTCTCAGCCATTGATATAGTTACAGTTACACACTACCATGTTGCACAGCAGAGGCTTGCAAATATGTAGGTCCAAAAAATAAAGATGTAAACTGTTAATAACATTTGCTTCATTTAAAAATCTTTATAAGAGTTTTCACACTAAAAATATGAGGGCATTACTTCTCAGCACGCGCTTGTACAATGGTATCAGAGATCTTGCTTCTAACTGGTTTTCATACTACGTATCTAAAGGATCCAGAATGTTGCATTAAGAAACCTAGGATGTGTATGCAATAAACAGTATCTTCATAATATGGAATATTCACTTTACGTGTACCACAGGGACCTATATTGGTCCACTCTTGTAACTGGTGTATACACAGCTGGTCATTAAAATTGCAACACTAAGAAGGATGGCAAATAATGAAATTTTACTTGTGGCAGTATTATAAAAATGATAGATTGCTACTCACCATGTAGGGGAGATGTTAAGTCACAGACAGGCACAACAAAAAGGCATTAGATAATTAAGCATTTGGCCAAAAGGTCTTCTTCTAAATTACACACATTCACACAAGCACAATTCATAAACATATGACCACTGTCTCTGACTGCCAATGCTGGGCTGCGAGAAGCTGTGTATAATGGAAGAAGCAGTTCAAATGGTTCAAATGGCTCTGAGCACTACGGGACTTAACATCTGAGGTCATCAGCCCCCTAGAACTTAGAACTACTTAAACCTAACTAACCTAAGGATATCACACACATCCATGCCCGAGGCCAGATTCGAACCTGCGACCGTAGCGGTCACGCGGTTCCAGACTGAAGCGCCTAGAACTGCACGGCCACACCGGCCGGCCAAAGAAGCAGTCTGGGTGGTGGGGGTAAGAAGGAGGCTGGGGCAGTGAGGTGGCAGGATAGGAGGGTAGGGTGGATGACAGTAAAATGCTACTTGTGTCTAATTCAGAAGAAGGTCTTAAGGTCTTTTGGCAAAAAACTTACTTGTTTAACATCTTCTGTTGTGCTTCAACATCTGATGAGTAGCATCGTTTCTTTTTCATAATCTTGTCATCCTGGAGTTTCCATTCTTTGAAATTTTACTTATTGTGTATATACATAATACCCTGAAGACTATGTTATTAAATTCATGGGTGATTTACATATATACAGAATGTGAAATTTAGAACACAGAGCTCCACATTAGCAGCAACAATGGCTGTAACCCAGCTGGGCATCGAGAACTGCTGACAGATGCAGGTACATCACCCCATCCTGCTTCAACTCTGTGCCAGAGTCCATTAAATGTAATGATTGGGAGGCAACTGCTGGTCTACAAATCCATCAGCAAGACCATAACCAAATGTTTTCAATAGGTGAAAGATCTGTGAACGTTCTAGTCAGTGAACACACACAAACACCTTCAGCATCAAAACAGGTCAGTACAGCACTCACAGTATGTGGTCTTGTATTACCTTGTTGGAAGACAGTAAAGTGCTACTTGTGGGAGCATACAGCGATGTGATAGGGATAGGGTGGGGCAGTTAGAAGGTTAGACAGGGGGTGGGTGGAAGGGAGAGGGGAGGTTCAAAAGGGAGTGGAAAAGGAAAGAAGTAAAAAGACAGTCTATGCATTGGTGGAATAGACAGTTGTGTAGTGCTGGAATGGGAGCAGGAAAGGGGATAGGTGAGTGAAGGATAGTGACTAATGAAAGTTGAGGCCACGAGGGTTACAGGAAGATAGGATATATTGCAGGGACACTTCCCATTTTCCACTTGCGCAGTTCAAAATAGCTGGTGTTGGTAAGAAGGGTCCAGATGGCACAGGCTGTGAAACAGTCATTAAAATGAAGAATGTTGTGTTGAGCAGCATGCTCAGCAACTGGGTGTACCAGCTGTTTCAGCCAGTTTGCTGGTAGCCATTCATGAGGACAGACAGCTTGGTTGTCATGCCCACATGGAATGCAGCACTGTGGTTGCAGCATAGCTGGTTGATCTCTTGACTACTTTCACAGGTAGCCCTGCTTTTGATGGGGTAGGTGATGTTTGTGATCAGACTGGAGTAGGTGGTGGTGGGAGGAAGTATGGGACATGTCTTGCACCTATGAGGTGGAATCCAAAGTTTTTGGGACTGGTGCTGCTATCTGGACAGTAGTAGTAGTAGTAGATCTTTGCACCACTAGGTGGTGAGAGCTGCATACTTGATGAGTCAGTGTGTGGAGTGGCATTCAGCTTGGAGGACATGTTGTGTGTCCACAGTGATTTCTGTAATACTCTGTGTTTGGTGTGTGGCAATTTTACGATGGATCCGTGAAAAGAACAGCATGCGTGTATCAAATTCTGTGTGAATCTCAAGAAAAATGCTTGGGGGACTGAGCACGAGCCATACATGTGTGTTTGAGTGGCATGCCTGGTTCAGGGCCGGCCATACAGATGTCGAAGATGATGCTCACACTGGAAGGCCCGTTAGCCACACAACGCCAGACATTGTTGCCAAACTTCAACAATTTGTTCGTGCAGATCAATGTCGAACCATTCAAGACCTTGCAGATGAAGTGGATATTGGTTATGGGACATGTCAACGAATGTTGACTGATGAATTTGGCATGCATCGTGGCGATCAGAAGGCACAGCATGTTGAAATGTGCACGGACCTTCGTCAGACCACATCTTATGATCCAACCTTCTTGTCACAGGTTATCACCGGCAACGAGAGCTGGATTTACGGTTATGAGCCAGATACAAAGCAACAATCGTTCCAGTGGAAGAGCCTGGGCTCTCCAAGACCCAAAGAAGCAAGACAGGTGACGAGCAAAGTGAGGAGCATGATCATCGATTTCTTTGATGCCAAGGGAATTGTGCACAAAGAACTCATCCCACCCAACCAAACAGTGAATTCCATACACTACTGTGACTTTTGTGACAGCTCTGTGAAAACGTGTGGCGATGACAGCCTGAACTTTGGCATCAAGGGAACTGGCTGTTGCAGCACGACAACATGCCCTGTCACATGTCCTTACTCACCAGGACCTTTTTGGCTAAAAACAACATGGCAGTTGTACCCCAGCCACCGTACTCAGCAGATTTTGAACCTTGCAACTTTAAGCTATTCCCAAAACTGAAACTCAAGTTGAAAGGCCATCAGTTTGACACTCTAGAGAGGATTCAAGAAGCATTGCTGGTGGTGATTAACAACCTCAAAGAACAGGACTTCCAGAAAACATTTGACCAGTGGCAGAAGTGCTGAGACCAGTGTGTACATGCGGATGGGAACTACTTCGAGGGTGACGGTGACCATTAGTTCAAAAGTAAGGTTTTCAACAGATGGCAGCACCAGTCCCGAAAACTCTGGATAGCACCTCATAAGTCTGTTACAGGGATGTGAGCCATGTGGCAAGAGGTTGGGAGCAGGGTTACAGTATGCGTGGACAAGATATTGTGTAGGTTTGGTGGGTGCCAGAATACCACTGCAGGATGGGTGGTAAAGACACTGGGTAGGATACTCCTCATTTCAGGTCACAACAAGAGGTAACCAAAACTCTGGTGCAGAAAGTGATTCAGTTGCTTCTATCCTGGGTGGTACTTAGTCACAAGGGAAATACTCCTTTGTGGCTGGATGGTGGGAATTTTGGAGGTGGTGGATGTGCCTGTCTGTGACTCAACGTCTCCACTATACAGTGTGTAGCAATCTATCCTTTTCATTATATTGTTATTATTCCATCCTGGATTTTCCATTGTTTGATACTAAAAGGGAAAAAAAGTATTTAAATTGTTCTTCACTCAACCTTTGGTGTGGCACAGAAAGGAGTGAGGTGCTCAGTCAAAAAAATCATCGACCACTTTCCCACTGATGTAAAGAATTTAATACAGAATAAAATTTACTTCAAACAGAAGCACCTGTTTGATGAGCTCCTTATACTTCATATAAGAATTTCTGAATGTCTAATTAGTACAAGTGTGTTTTGTGTGTGTGTGTGTGTGTGTGTGTGTGTGTGTGTGTGTGTGTTTTGGGAAGGAGGGATGGGGGGAGGGCAAGAGAGAGAGACAGGGAGAGAGAGGTTATTGGACATGGTTAATTATAAACCACTGTATGTAAAAAAATAAATAATTAAATAACAAATAACCTATAACATAATATCATGTTGACTGTGAGGAACCCATAAGAAATAAAGATCAATATAGTCTTCCATTCAGTGAATCACCAATCTCCTCTCTTTGATGAATAAGTTATTTACTAAAATTATCTACAGCCACTTACAAAAATATTAGTTTTAGTTAGACAAAGGAAAAATCAAGCTTTATAATTACATATAATACAATGGGCCATTCACAAGTTGCGAATGAAATTATAGATCAGAGGTCATTGTGCTTGCCATCAATGCAGCAACAGAAAACAAGAGAAGCTATCAAGTTTGTGCAGAACACACACAACACAAACAGAGAAGAATATTACAAGCTCCTTCTGCCATGGCTGCTAATGCTACCTGTCCAGTGGGTCCTACCTGTTCTCTGAACAACACTTGAATTATTTCAAGTTTTGGCTATGGACAAAGCAAGACACATGTATGCTATTTGAACATGTGTAAATGAGTCTAATGTTTAAGGAATAACTTAGCTTGTGGAAGTTATTGTCTGTGAAAGTTGAAAATATATAGTGATTGAACTGAAATGTATTTTATGAGTACCAAAATTATTTCAAGGTCTAGAAAAGTATTTTAATAAATTCCTTTAACCAACTACAGCTTTCAGAGAAGAAGCTTTTGGGAGATTGACGTAGCTGATTACCCAGAGGTAAGGATCGGCTACACACAATGTGCAAGTTAACTGAATTGAGAGACGTGTGTGCCTTGCAACCCAATACCACACTGTCTCTTGTCGTCCAAAAAAAGTTAGAACGTGGAGACCCAAGTGACAGGACCTGAGAAAACGGGAATTTTAAGACAGAAACAGGAAGAAGATATTATGAGTTTCCATAGCAACCATGACTAACATGATACGAGAACTGTTTCCAGTAATTGTATTGAGTCCAATAAACCAATGGAAGAAAGTTGTGAGTGCAACACAGTAAGAGATAAGAGAAAGTAATAGAGGCAAAAAACTTGAGAGAAGACCTCAACCCTTCGACTAAGAAGACTGGATGTGAAGAGTAAGCAGTCTTCACACACGTACATCGCGCCGACACCGACACAGTAACCAGCCACCGATGCCGACTTAACCAGCTGCTGCTCACCAGTGCTGACTCTACGTCCAATCACCAATGATGACACTGAAACCAACATTCACCGCCGCCGGCGCCAGTGCCGTCCACTGGCATTGATTACACATTCGCTCACCAACGCAGCTAAAACTCTATGCTGGGTGAGTGAAAAACAATAATTATTTGGTAACGTTGAGGGAACTGTTGAATGATAAATTGTTAGTATAGTTATTATACTCAGAGGTCAATTTTTTTAATGATCACCAGAGCTAAGAGTAAAACGAATATGGATCAAGAACAGCTACTAGCAGAACCAGTCACAGCTATTAAAGTGACTAAGGATATGACAGACTGGTCTGAATTAGTGAATTTAATTAAAGCTCAGCGAGCAGATTCAGCAGCTGTAAACGCTCAAATTGCTGCTTTAAGAAAGAAGATAGGCTCAGTACATTCTAGATTAGATGCTAAGTTAGATGACCAGACAACAGAGTTAAATGCTAAAAATGCTTCCTTGAGAGATGAACCGAGTGCGAATTTAAGTGAAAAACTAGAAGCACAAAATGTAATGCTAAGTGAAAAATTAGATGCTCAGAGTGAAATTTTAAGTAATCAAAGTGAAACCCTGAACAGTCAAGTAGCAAATATATTTTTATTAAAGACTGAATTTGACTCTTTAAATAATAAGGTAGAAAATCTGAAGTTAGATTTAAAGAATGAACTCACTAGTTCTTTGAATACTTACATTAATCAACTATTTACTGAATTTAAATGGAGACAGGATGAACAACTTCAAGATTTACCTAAAAAATTAGAACTTGACATTGATGATAAATGTAATAATGTAGAAATGGAACTGAGCAAAAAACTAGGATCGTTTCAATGTATATGTAGTGTTACATTTGATGCTGTAAAACAAAGGTTACACACTTTAAAGGAAAGTGCTGAAAAGCAGGACAAACTAATTCCTATAGTCCAATTGCAAATTACAGGTGTCAGTACACAAGTTGTCAGTTCACAAGTGAATAATATAGGATGAAGTTTTAAAGGAAAAATAGCCAAATTTGACATTATAAATGTAAGTAGTTTGGTGGAACAATTTGAACTAATTAAAGATCGAAAAGTTACAGATAGTATAATCTCTGGAAAGATTTCAACGGTTGCTTTTTCCGATCTTAATGATGCAAGCAAAGTTATGGACGACTTGTGCTAAGAATTCAAACTTGTCCATGACAAAGTAGAAAATAGGATAACTTTATCTAATGTTGTGGTTCCTATTAAAGTGGTAATTGTTTTGTTGTGTGGACGCTTACAGAAAAAATTTAATGAGAAGTATTGGTCCGTAAGCAATCGAGTGAGGTTAATGTCAGATCCATGGGATCCGGGCGGAGTCACATCTGTCCCCCAGGGACGTTAATATCCTGGTGTCAACAGGCAGAGTGACAACCATTGGATCCCTAGTTGTTTTCGGTGTTTCTTCTGTACTATTTATCCTGCACTGAATGCCCTTCAAATCTTAAACTATTCTGTAATCTATTCTTGAATTCTTATGCTATCCTATTATCCACCTTTAGGGAGACATATAAGCTGATCAGTTTTCTCTTGCTTCTGCATCCTTGTCTTTACTTGGCTGACAAGCAATGGCTACTGCAAGTCATTGATATCGAAGCCATACTGTTTCTTGTAGTAAAAGCAATAAGTGATTGTATCACTATTCGTGGTCTCAAATGGGTTACGTGGGCTTCTGTTCCACGCTATGTCATCAACTCAATAAATTTCGTTGTTATATCGAGTCAGGACTGAAGCACCTATTACTGTTTTCATAATATGTTCCTTAGAAGCAGTTGGATTCTGATTTGATATATCTCCAATTACATTCAGAACATACCGTGTTCTCAGTATTTGGTTGTTAGTGCCCGATAAGTATTTAAGTCACCTTCATGCTCTGCTCAAGTCAACGGTGGTCTCAAATCCTGGCACCAGAGTATAGTTAGGTCTTATTTTCACCTAAGCTACTCTTTGAAAGTATTCTCTTATCTAGTTGATCTATGTAAACCTGTGTGTAGATTAATAAACAGCAAAGAATATTAGACTAATAGAAAATGGAATTTTATATGAATTATTACATAAGTGTGATGCCATGATACATAATTTTACCTTTATGAGGTGTGATTTGTAGGGGATGGTTTGTATTAGTTTTGGAAGGGGTGGGTAGTGTAAGTACTAACATGGCTAACACACAACACACACCACACCTTCCAAATGACACTCGCAGACAAGTGCGACTGATTCTTCATCATTTGCTGTTCCATAGGGGTTGCTAAGAGTTTTCTTCGGGGACTTCAAAGGTGAAGGTGAGAATGTCCATTCTGTAGGAGACATTTAACATCATACCTCATACAGCTTCTTTCCACTCAAATACCAGTGAAATAAGGATGCTGGGGAAGGGAGGTGGGAAGGGTTTCCTGTCTTTGGGGCTCTCTTCTTTCACTTCTTCGATCTTAGCAACCATTTCTACTTTTTCCTTTCTTACTTCCCATCTGAGTACCGGTCTCTTTTTCCCCTCTTTCCATATGCATATACTTCTATCACTGAAGTCTTTCTTATTTTCCATGGTTTCCAACAACCTTAAACTTATTTCATATAAGTAGGCCAAAGAATCAGGCTACACAAACACACTTCTGCATAAACACACCATAACACGAAGATGCGAACAATGAAAATACAGATTAAAAGGATGTGAGAAATGTCAAGTGTTGTAGGGGGAAGAATGTGCACATAGAGAAATGTGTACTTATGGATGTTGATTGTGACGGTTCTACATCGTCTAGGTACTTGAAAAAAAACTATCATGTTCATAAGGAGCATAACTAATGAGCATAAGTCAGGGAGGAACTAATTGTGATAATTATTAAGGAATGTCAGTCTAACAAATATTCTGACAATTTGCAGGATAGTGGGACTCTAATAACCTAAATAAACATATTATATATTGAATGGTGTATAGAGACATAGTATATACCAAGTATGTATAAGTTGAAAAGTAGGGGAGGATTCCAGGGACTAAATAAAGTAGCAAGAAGTGGAGATGAGACTAGAGACTTTTGAATTACTGCAAGTCTTGACTATGAACGAAGCAAGACACAGGTATGCTACTTGAATGTGTGTAAATGAGTCTAATGTTTAAGGAATAACTTAGCTTGCAGAAGTTATTGTCTGTGAAAGTTGAAAATATATAGTGATTGAACTGAAAAGTATTTCAATAAATTCCTTTAACCAGCTATAGTCTTCAGAGAAGAATCTTTTGGGTGATTGACTTGGCTGATTACCCAGAGATGAGTATCGGCTACACACAACATGCAAGTTAACTGAATTGAGAGATGTGTGTGCCTTGCAACCCAATACCACACTCTCTCTTGTCATCCAAAAAACATTACAATATATAGCTGACCCTCACCCAGGACAGTGGATCACTCGGTCCATGGGTCGATGAAGAACGCAGCAAATTGCATGTTGACGTGTGAACTGCAGGACACATGAACATCAATGTTTTGAATGCACATTGCAGACCATGGATTCCATTCCCGGGCCACATCTGGCAATCTATCCTATTATGCTATTTAGGAATAAAGCAGATGACTCACTGAAAGGTAGAAGTGCTGCGTCATCAACAGATACACACACAAAAGGTACACAGCTTTACTTTGATAGCTTTCAGAATGCAATTCCTTTCTCAAGCTGTAGGAGAAATATGCACAAATACACACACACACACACACACCTGTCTCCCTACATCTTACTCATTCAACTGCCAGCTCCTTCCTGGCCCACGGTGAGTGTACTGATGTGAGGAGAAGGTGCAGGGTAGGGTGGGGTGAGGGATGGAGAGAGACGGGAGGCAGGAAGAAGGTTGGGGTTAAGTGTCTAGAGGCTTGTGGGAGAGTGGGGAGCCATCTGTGGGCTAGCTAGGGGTGCAGGTGGCAGATGGTTTAACACTTGGTTTCACACACTAGGGCATGAGATGGCAGTATATAACTAGCTGGATAAGTAATGTTCATAATATAGTAGAAAGTGGAATTAGTATATAAAAGTGTTTTTTGGTTTAAAAAATAAAAGTATTTCGGTTATTACATGAAAAGGTGTGAGGGACTGAGTCAGAGGTTTATGGTTCACAAAGAGTTTTGTCTGAGAATCAGTAATTGTCATGGAGAAACATATTGTCAGTATAACATAAACGAAAGGGCTTCCATGATCAGTGATTACCTGTTTAATTAATGGGGAAACACCATGTTGTGATTGTTGCTTCGGTTTGAATGTGAAACAAACATAACTGTTAAATGAGACTGGGTGAGTGAAGCACTGTTAGGGAAGCATATTACGTGAAAAAGTAATTTGAATTTTACTGTTATTATTTCAAAGTGATATATTTCATTCTCAGATTAAATAACTTTGAAATTTGCAATGCACAAGAGGCACACATTTGCTTTAGGAATATGGTCAGGTTCGTTTCGTAACAAAACATGATCTCTATGTAAGGATTCCAACTTGAGTCCACTAGTCCAATAACTACAAAATTTAAGTAGAAAAGATATTAACAAAGAGAGGAGAGAGGGAGCTCTACATCTGTCATGGTGCCAGGGACTGTAACTTTATATTTGGCATACCATTCCTGGACAATTGCTTTTTGGTGAAGAATGGAGAGATGGTATGCAATAATTGTAATTAACTATACACAATAAAGCTATGAATCTACCTGTGGGGAGAGTAATGAGAATGTGCCATTGCAAAAAAATGTTTATACAACAAAAATCTATAGCATGTTGAATTTCAGTGGTTTGATACAAGAGACGAATTCCACATCATCTTGGATTGCAGTGGTTCAAGACAACCATCATGATGATGCAAAAGAGTGGTGCAGTTGCTGCTCCACACCACAAAGCAGCAACCATCAGGTGTAATAAAAAATGTAAGTATTGCAATAAGGCCAGTTGCATGTAGTTTGAAATTGCTGCTGTAGGCAAACCGTTTAAATTATTTGATGTGTGATGGGCTTAATACGGAAGAAGTTAGTTAGACCTGTATTTTGTATTTTTTGACTTTGAAGTGTAAAAGTGTTGTTAGAAAAGGAACAAGCACCAGTTGATAGTGTTGTTGTGGGAGCTCTTCCTAGTGAAGATGGAATAATGATACTATTAAATGCGATAAAAGAATTCACATAAGTAACTAGAATGAATCTAGGTAGGAATTCACAGAATATGCAGAAAGTCAAGAGAAGAAATTCAAATAATTTACAGAAAATCATGAGCGAAATGAAGTCAGTGTTTAAGGAGCATAAAGAGGAAATGAAGTGTATAAATTAGGAACGTCAAGAGTACAAGGTGAAAATATTTAAGGGGAGTCAACAGAAAATGGTGAAGACATCTGAAAAAGACAAGAAGAGAAACATAAAGATGTATGTTATGAAATGCAAAATTCACCTACTATTCTTACAGACTGTACATCACCTATCATTTATTTCTATTTTTATTCTTATTTATTTATTTTTTCTATTGACATAAATAGAGTAAATTAGTTTATCACATGAGTAATGATATTTTGTTGATTACAGTATGTTAAACAGTCATAGAAAAGGTTCACAGACATGATGATCTTGCTACTGTTTTTTCCATGCAACCTTTGCATGTAACTTCTGCAGATTTTACAAATGTGCCTTAACACTAGTAAGATTAAGATGTGCAGTATGCTGTGAAGCATTTCATAGTTTTACTTTTATTTAACCCAGCTGTATGGCAAATTCCATTTCTATGTATCTTTATTGGCTGCCTATCAGATTTTTTAAAAAAATGTAAAGATTGGAATTTTCATTGTTGGGATGAGTGAATGTGAAATGCATGTAATATTTCTGCCATACTGCAATATAATAACTCAGGAGGGAAACATTGCTGTGTTATTCATTGGTTATTCATTTTTCTGTGGGATTTATGGTTTCTTTTTCTTTTGTTTTTCAAAAAACTTTTGATTTTCAAAAAACTTCTTTCTCACATTTTTTAAAAAATTCTATGGGGGGATGTAAGGAGTACTGCTATACGGTACTTGCTCTCTGAATGTATCGATAGTGTACTCCTCACTTAATTGATGTCTTTTGGAACTTTTGGAGCCAAGTGTGCCTTCTCTCTGGGAAAGCACTGTCTTGCTGTATAATGACAACAGTGCCCCAATGCTAGGGGTGTCTTGGAGAAACATATTGTTAGTAAAATGTAAATGAAAGGGCTCCCGTGACCAGTGATTACCTGTTTAATTAATGTGGAAATGCAGGGCAGCAATGGTTGGTTCAGTATTAATGTGAAAATGTGCAGAAGCAAATATAGACAGAGTAATTTGAAAAGTATAGTTATTATTTCAAAATGACATCTTTGAGTCTTCAATTAAATAACTTTAACATTTGCTACATATGAGAGGCATATACACTTTAAGTACATGGTCAAGTTCATTTTGTAACAAAGTGAGATCTTTACATAAAGCTCCCATACATGAGTCTGATATTCACAAAACTAAAGTAGAAAAAAACATTAATAAAGAGAGGAAAGACAGAACTTTACAAGAGAAAGTATCATGAATATTCTGTCAGGATTTAACACTAATAACATAGTAATTTTTGGATATGCTAAGTAACATTTTGAAAATTTTATTGAAATTTGTCTTTTGGGTTCAGTGAAGCGAGTATTGTGCTTCAAGCAAATATACAGGGTCATATAGAAATACTTCCATCCCCTTAGCTCAATTTGATTATTAAGAATGTTATGTAATGCTAATATAGGAATACATAAGGCATTATTTTACCATTATTTTAAATGTTATTTATTGTGCTATTAGGATAACTATTTGTGTTTCTAATAGGTAATGACTGTCTGACTAGATGAGAAACATTTTATTAGAGGTGTCAGGTTAGGAGTTACTAGTGTACTAAAATAGAGTTTTTTGACCGTTGTTTTACATGTGTGATTGCTGTATGTAACAACATTCGAGGACACTGGTCGACGTGGCTGAACATAGACTCACAATTTGAACCTGTGAAAATAGGGAACTGAATTACAATAAAATGAGTTAATTAAGAGTTAGCAGAACAGAACTTGAAAAAACATTGAAAAGAATATTGTTGTATATTTCCGTAAAAAATACTAAAAATTTGTTTCCAGTTTGAAGAATCTAGTATACGTGATAACATTAAAGTATGCATAAAATGTATATCTTCTATAACTGATGTCAGTGACCAGTTTTAACATATATTTCATTTGTGTATGCAATACTGTAAATTTGTAGTTTACAAAAAGTTTACATTTTTTAATTTGGGATTTATATTGGAAGGTTTTTATCTAACTGTCTGGACAGTGGATTATATACTCAGCTATTGGGTGGTATCTGTATATATGACCCAATGTGAGGCTTGCGTGACATAGCATGGTGAATTCTCCCCATCTGTTATGTTTTTTATACTCTCACTAATAACCCATTTTTTGATAATTTTTATCTTATTCTCAATACATTTATCTACTGACAGGGAACACTTAGATGAAAATCTCAAGATCTTATTTAGACTTAATTTTACTTGAATTTACTCTTCAGATTGTCATTCTGGTTGTTTTGTTTACATTAAGATAATTAATTTTCATTAGGGCACTCATAATTTGAAAATGAAATTGAGTGATATTAATACTACAGTGCAACATACAAAGCCCAATGAGATAATGGGCAGGATACAAAGGGATGACCTACATCTTTCGAAAGCTAAGCATTCCAAATTTCCAGTAACCTATCTTAAATTACCTAAGAACAGTTATCTTCCAAAATAATTAAACTTAAATTTCTGACCACTACAAATTTTCATTACTTGTTTTGCTCTACCAACTGTTAGAATGTGATTTTTGGCTACATACTTTCATTACCTTAATTTTTCTGCACAATGTGACATGCAGAACTAAATAATTAACTCACTGCTTAATAATGTCATGTAATTTACACTAATTTGCAATATGACAATCATATATGCAAATGAGGGGATCGACATCACAATGAATAATACTGTCTATGCATTTTTCTAAATTTCTAACCAACAACATTTTCTACATGCCAAAATCACACTGGATATTGTAGTTCATCAAAAACAGTAAAACTCACCCCAGTCAATTCTCTAAGCAGAATCTAATTTACAAAATAACAGTTTATTCTTACACCCATCTTCAAGTAGTCAGACATCACCCAAAATTGGCAGTTTGCTGTTAGGAAACCAAAGAGTAAAACCTATGTCAGGTGCACTCTCAGTGTTGGCTCACACCAGTCATGCATGTTCTGTACATGGAAATGCATGCTCTGACATCCACAAAACTCAAGAAATTTAATGTTTAAAGACTTCTGTAACATAAATTAAGGAACATTTTATTGAAATTTGTTTTGATTAACAAGTGATGTGAAAAATCATTGTCATCAAAACAAATGATGGTTGGACACAAAGATTCTCATTTTGTACTGAATTAAATGAACTACTGAAGCACAATCATCTATAATAAATCACACAGGATTGTGCTAACTGTGAACGGTAACTTTTTGTGTAAATGTGACCTATGTTTTGTGGCACAGTTAAACACTTAACTTTGCCAATGAACTGTTTGTTTATAGGTAACTGTACGTCCTTGTCTGGTTCTGTGAACTAAGAACTCTTCTTAGTTGACAAACTGGTCGCCATTATTAATATTCAAACTTTGTGAAGCTCAATGTTTGCATTAGTGTAATCTAAATTATGGTGTCATGAAAATCTTTGAGCCGACACCATCCCACTCACATTTAGACTTTCAGCTTTGCAGTGATCAAGAGTGGTGCTACCGAAGAGAGACTACGCAAAACAGGTCAGTAATACTACAATGTGTTCAACAGATGTCATGTATTTGTCATTAGTAAATAATAATATCAAATGTCAGTATTAGTATATCAGAGAGCCATAAAACTGTTGCACTGAATTACAAAGAGTGACACAAAAAAAATAGAAATAAATACAATACATCTTTTTGCTTATGTATCTCTATCTGATTTAGAGATAGTCAAACAGATATACCAGGTGTAAAAGTATGGAACCAGAATTTCTGTATAGCTGGAGCTACCCATCAGTGTAGGGCCCATGACACTGCATCTGCAGCGCCATCTGCTTCCTGTAATGGCTGACGACCAATGTCAACACACAGTAACCCAAGTTCTGTACATCAGTATCTGTTTCAAAGCCATAAACATGTTGAGTTTTGTGCCTATGAACTGTGTTTTGTGGACAGCATTGGTTTTCCATTATCAATTGTGGGAAACTGCTGCAGAATCTCACTGATTGCTTGTCAAAGCTTTTGGGAAAACACAGTATTTCACGTGGTTCAAAAAATTCAAAAGTAGTGATTTTGACATCAGAAACTATGAGTGCAGGAAACCACTGAAAAAGTTTGAAGACGACAAATTGCAGGCCTTATTGGATGAAGATAATACTCAGACTCAACAAGAACTTGCGGAACAATTGAATGTGATGCAGAAAGCAGTTTCTCTTGAGCTGAAAGCCATGGGCAAGGTGCAGAAGATGGGAAAAGGGTTCTGCATGAGCTGAAGGAAAGACAGCATGCTAATTGAAAGACCGTTTCTGAAATGCTGCTTGCTAGATATGAAAGAAAGTTGTTTCTCCATCGAAGAGGGACAGGTGATGAAAAATGGATATATTTTGCGAATCCTAAGTGTCATAAATCGTGGCTGAAACCAGGCAAACCATCAACATACACTGCAAGACCAAATTGCTTTGAAAAGAACACAATGCTCTGTGCTTGGTGGGATCAGAAGGGTGTCATCTATTTTTGAGCTGCTAAAACCTGATGAAACTGTTAATACAGATCACTACCAACAGCAAATCATCAATTTAAATTGAGCATTACATGAAAAACAACCAGGGTACGGAAAAAGGCAATACAAAGTCATATTGCTCCATGATAATGCCCCATCAAACACAGTAAAATGAGTGAGGGAAATAATTGAGGTGTTCATTTGGAAAATACTAGGGCATGCGGCTTATTCTCCAGACTTGGCTCTGTCCAATTATCATCTATTTGCATCACTGGGACATGCTCTCCCTTAACAACACTTCTATTCATATGAAAATGTACTAAAATGGCTCTCTGACTGGTTTGCTTCAAAAGAGGAACTTTTTTTTTGGCATGTCATTCACAATCTGCCAGAAAGATGGGAGAAATGTATAAACAGCAATGGAGATTATTTTGAATAAAATACAGCTTATCAGTTTCAAACATCAGATGTGTAATTATTGCAACCAAATTCTGGTTTCATACATCTACACCTGGTAAGTATCAATTCAAAATTGTCTACAGAATGGTAGATTTTAGAAAGTAGCTGATGAAGTGAGAACTGCACTGAGGAGACACGACGAGTACCATTTATATAATACAGAGGGCATGAGAACTTTAAAAACATATGTAGAGAATGAACCCAACTTCAATTTTTCTTCTTTCATGTTAATGATTTTCTATGCTTAGATGTAAGATTTTGATGAGATTATTGGCTAGGTGTAAACATTTTATCACTTTTTTTGTTCAACACATATTAAAATTGGGGGGGGGGGGGGGGGGCACATGTAAAGTTATAGCTCTGTGTAACCAATACAAGTTGATTTCACTAAATGAGGACAAACAGCATGAAATGATCACTGAGAGGGTAAGGACCAAGGAAAGTCATATGGGAATATGGTCACAAAAATGAAAAATGTTCCAAGGGTGGTACACCCACTTGAAGGTGGATATAAAGGTCTTTGACAGTGCAGGTTTCAATGACTGAAAGCATACATGAGAACACACCAAGCAAGTGGGAATGTTATGCCTGTACTAGTGTTTTAGCTCCACATTACAGAGGCCAGTGAGCTGGAGCACCATCACATAATAACCACATGTCACTGAAGACACGTCTTCCAGCAGGGAAGGCAGGGCCAGGCACAGGAAGATTAGGTACGCCCCACCTGTAAGGCACTGTGTGCAAATGACTGGTCTCATGAGGCAGTCACAAACCATCCCCACCCAAATATTGAGGCTGAAGAGGTGCTGATAGTTGTTGCCACATTATTGTGGAGATTCTCCGTAGCCCACAGGCTGGTGTTGTGAAAATAGGCAATGTAATGTAATGTAATGAAAATCTTTGGGAAAGTGAATGTCTTTTGTCATGAACTGTATAAAGCAAATTTTGAAAAATGTGTTCATGATGATGTTGAGAATACTTTGTCTGCAGAAGAAGCCATGATTAGGAGGATTCAGGACGTCCTTAGGGCAATTGAGAATTGAAGTAATGATGATTATTGTGAGGTGATAGGATTGTTATGAAATTCTAGAACTCTTGGTGGATTATTGTGATGAAATGTTAGGGTTATGTGTGGATTATGAGTATGTTATAAAGTCAAAGACTTTGAAAAGATTAAAGTATATAAGGAATATAATGATGAAGTTAGGGATTAATAGTCATGAAACATAGTGGATTCTGTCCACTAAGTCGTGTATTAGTAATTTATGTAATTGTAAGTCTGTTCATTGACAACATGAAATGCAATGTGTTAATGATAAATCTGTTGGCATAACAAGGACTGACATAGTAAAAATATTATCTGCAATGTGAATTAAGTACTGGGATTTTGGCATCAGTACCAATGAAAAAATTTTACTGTCATGGGATAATGTGGATAATGTGATCAAATTTTTGTTAGTTAACATTAATTTACAACATGATTTTGACTTTAGGTTGTAGTATAATTTTAGTCTGAAAACACAAGTGGAAATTCTAAGATCATGTATCTAGTTTTGTAATAGCATACTTTCAAGATTATTAATTTTATGTTTTCTTGAACTAATCATGTCTGATTACTGATAATCATTTTTCCCTAATTTGATTCAAAAATATTTTCTATCCTAATGATACTGATCATACTGAGACACATATGTTTTAAGTTCAAGATAAAATTTCATGATGCTTTCTCAGATATGTCTAGGTTACATGACACTTGCACACATTTATTATGCTACTTCATTAGACTATGGAAAGTCCAGGTTGGAATATCAACAATATTATGAAAAAGATAGATTGCTGCTCTCTGCAAAGATAACTTGTTGAGATGCAGACAGGCACAATGGAAAGATTGTTAAACACAGAACTTTCAGCCAAAGCCTTCTTCAGAAAAGAAAAGAAAACACACACACACATTCTCACAGACAAGCACGCCTCACGAACACATGACAGCTCTCTCTGGCTGCTGCAGAGAGAGCAGCCAAGTGTGTGCGAAGTGTACTTACCTGTGTGAATGTGTGTGTTTCCTTTTCTTTTCTGAACATGACTCTGGCTGGAAGCTCACTGTGTGACAGTCTTTTCGTTGCACCTGTTTACAACTCAGTGTGACATCTCTATGGTGAGTATTTATGAGTGTTTATTAGACTATGATTACAAATGCCATGAAGGTTTACAAGGACAAAAAACACAATTATTAAGAGAGGTTGCAAGTTCTATATATATGTGTATATATATTTCACAATTGGTGGCCTCCCCTTGATATATATATATATATAATTCCCGGCAATCTGTTGCAACAATTATGCATATAATAAGTTGTTGAAAGACGTTTGTCATGGAAAAACTGGCGACTTCGAACATCATTATGTTTTCCGCAAACAAAGTTGTATTTCACAAATGTTATTAATTGTCTTCATAATGTTAACCACGTATAGTTAACGGAAGACGTAGAAACGATATTCCGAAACGAATACGTATAGCGTAAGTCAAACGTTCGAATTAGAATAGAGACCCCACGAACACAAATTTGCTGTGGCAGGTATGAAATATAATCTCCATTACTCGCTCGTTACACTTGAATGACAGATGTTGAATGGGCCGAAACGAGCCACCGCATAACAGCGTAGTTGCCTGCTAACTTCGAAAGAAGGTAGATGCGGTCCCTAGCGCAACTTATAACATTGTCGAAAATCAGTGCGGACGGGAGAGCTTTGGTACACCCTGTTAAAAGAAATGGAAAAATGGAGGCGGTACAATTGGAGAGCGATCCGCCTTCACCAACATGCATAAGCAATTCATTAATACTTTTTCTATATATATATATATATATAAGGACGGGTATACACTCGCACACACACACATATCCATCCACACATATACAGACACAAGCAGACGTCCGCTGCTTGTGTCTGTATATGTGTGGATGGATATGTGTGTGTGTGTGTGCGCGAGTGTATACCCATCCTTTTTTCCTTTTTTCCCCCCTAAGGTAAGTCTTTCCGCTCCTGGGATTGGAATGACTCCTTACCCTCTCCCTTAAAACCCACATCCTTTCGTCTTTCCCTCTCCTTCCCTCTTTCCTGATGAGGCAACAGTTTGTTGCGAAAGCTTGAATTTTGTGTTACAAAAAACTAATAATAAAAAAAAAATTGCATGGCGCGAGATTCGATCCGGTGACCTTCGGATTACGAACCCGAGCGCTTACCGCTGCGCCACGACGCTGTAGAAAATTATTAATCGTCGAGAGTATTTCACCGCAACGGTTTCTTTTAACTGTCGATTTTCTCAACAACGGCTGAGAAGTGCATCTTGGTGCTTTGCCACATTACACCTCTGGCCATGAGCTTTTATTATGCACAGTATGAATCGAATCTGAATTTCACAATTGGTGGCCTCCCCTTGTGAGTATCAGAGCTAATCACGGCTGTTACTTTGATAGGAACTGCTGATAATTCGAACAAAAGACAAATGTAATGAACATATTATACTAGAGAGACTATCATAAGTAGATATGATACTAATCAACAATAGAATGTTATGCTGAAACTAGGAAGCCACAAATTTCAGAGAAGCTGAAACTGTATATTTATACATGTATTGCAAAGATTTAGTGAAGACCATTAATTTTGTACTTATATATTAGTTAAAAAACAGTTACAAAAAATATATTTGCTCAATATACAGATTTGCATAGATGTATGTGATTCAAAAGTTGTAAAATTTCAGATAAAGAATCTCACTTTCTCAATGTCATTACATTTAGTCTATAAATCACATATATATTTTCAAGAAAATTATTATTTTGATACAAAAAAATATTTTCACTTCTTTAAAGACAAAATGTTATAATGCACGCAAACACAGGTTTTCAGTTTTGACATGAGAGGATCAATTCATTTAACTTTCATAACTGTTACATCTTGATGCTGGCATAATCTCTCTTATTTTTCATATGCATAAGATTATAAGGCAGGAAGGGGCATCGAGATGTGACAGCCAAAATAGGAGAGTTACATAACAAAATACCCATTAATGGATTCAAGTAGGAGTAGGCAACATATTTTTCAGTTGAACTATGCGTTACTTGAGATTGCTTGAGTATTTGATACACTATATTTTTATTTTGTTGAGCAACACTTGCAATTATGTTTCTAAGAGGCCCACACACTAATCTTTGTTTAAGATCATTTAAAGCAGTTTAACAACTCTGCATTTCATATAGTAAGTCACAAAAATGTAAAAATCAAATCTTTGAGTAAACACATTTCATTTCAGTATATTTATTCATTTTAATGTCGGTTCAATTATTTAGTACAAATATTTAGCTAAAATTTGCATTGTAGAACCCTAGAAAATAATGTAAAACATGTCGGTGGGTGCCAAGAATTACCTGAACATTTAATCTGCTAATGTAAATTTACAAATGTATTGATGAAAATAATGTACACAATAACTGTGATTATTCATGCAAAGTATGTTTTCACATCTGGTGTTTATTTCAGTTAAAATTTCTGGGCTGACAGGCTGTAGTCAATACATAAAACTATTTCCTAATGTTTTGTTTCTGATTGCCGTGGGCGCATACCTCTTGCCAAAATATGACAATGTGCTATCTATGTCACATAAGTGTTTAAAAGATTCTACATCTCGTCCTGTCATAACATGATGTAAAATAATTTTTTGCTGCTTTACCTCTGAAGAAGTCAAATGCAGTCAGAAATGAAACATCAGGAAACAATTTTATATAAATCAACCACAGTCTCTCAGCCCAGAAGCTTTAACGGAGAACTTTGATTGTTATTCATTTTATGTGAGGGCCAGTGCCACGCCGATTTGAGAAAAGTTAATGAAGCGCCAAACCCTGTGGAATCCCTGTCAGTTTCTATACAGAATTTGTGGCAAGTCAGCCCCCTCTTTTAACCATAATATACCATAAAAACCCAAAACAGAAAACTGAGCCCAGCAGTTAGAAGAAAGCACAGCTCACAACTGTCTACAAGAAGGGTAGCAGAATCAATCCACAAAACTATCATTTGAGTAAAAATGACAACTATCTGATGTTGAATCTTAAAACATATTCCTTGCTCAAGCATAATGAGGTATCTTAAACAGAGAGACTGAATTGGGAAACATCAGTTAACTACAACCCTACTTTTACCTTTATTAGATGGCATTTTAAAAGCTATGGCCCAGGGAAACAACATGGATACATTTTTTTCTAAACTTCCAAAAAGCATTTGCCTCAGTAGTACATCAACACTTATTAATGAAAGTATGATCATGTGGCGTATAAAATGGAATTAGTGTATGGAGTAAGAACCTCTTGGTAGTGCAGATACAGTATGTCACCTTACACAGTAGGTCATGGACAGTTGCGGAATTAACTTCAGGCATCCCCCAGGGAAGTGTGTGTATGACAGGTGATGTAGTTATCTCTAATGAAGTACTATTTGAAAAAAGATGCACTAACTTTCATATGATTGTGAAAAGATTTTGAAGTGGTGTACAGATTGGCAACTGGTTTTAAATGTTCATAAATGTAAAATTGTGCAATTCACAAAATAATGGCCATTAAATTGCTACACCATGAATGTGACGTGCTACAGGTGCAAAATTTAACCGACAGGAAGAAGATGCTGTGATATGCAAATGATTAGCTTTTCAGAGCATTCACACAACGCTGGCACTGGTGGCAACACCTACAACATGCTGACATTAGGAAAGTTTCCAACCGATTTCTCATACACAAACAGCAGTTGACCGGCATTGTCTGGTGAAACATTGTTGTAATGCCTCGTGTAAGGAGAAGAAATGCGTACCATCATGTTTCCGACTTTGATAAAGGTCGTATTGTAGCGTATCGCGGTTGCGGTTTATCGTATCGTGACATTGCTGCTCGCATTGGTCGAGATCCAATGACAGTTAGCAGAATATGGAATTGGTGGGTTCAGGAGGGTAATACAGAATGCCGTGCTGGATCCCAACGGCCTCGTATCACTAGCAGTCGAGATGACAGGCATCTTATCCGCATGGCTGTAACGGATTGTGCAGCCACATCTCGATCCCTGAGTCAACAGATGGGGATATTTGCAAGACAACAACCATCTTCACAAACAGTTCGATGACATTTGCAGCAGCATGGACTATCAGCTCGGAGACCATGGCTGCGGTTACCCTTGACGCTGCATCACAGACAGGAGGGCCTGCGATGGTGTACTCAACGACGAACCTGGGTGCACGAATGGCAAAACGTCATTTTTCAGATGAATCCAGGTTCTGTTCACAGCATCATGCAGGTCACATGCGTGTTTGGCGACATCGCAGTGAATGCACATTGGAAGCATGTATTCATCATCGCCATACTGGTGTATCACCCGGCGTGATGGTGTGAGGTGCCATTGGTTACACGTCTCGGTCACCTCTTGTTCGCATTGATGGCACTTTGAACAGTGGACGTTACATTTCAGATGTGTTATGACCCGTGGCTTTACCCTCTACATTCAATCACTGCAAAACCCTACATTTCAGAAGGATAATGCACCACCACATGGTGCAGGTCCTGTACTGGCCTTTCTGGATACAGAAAATGTTCAACTGCTGCCCTGGCCAGCACATTCTCCAGATCTCTCACCAATTGAAAATGTCTGGTCAATGGTGGCTGAGCAACCGGCTCATCGCAATACGCCAATCACTACTCTTGATGAACTGTGGTATCGTGTTGAAGCTGCATGGGCAGCTTTACCTGTACACGCCATCCAAGCTCTGTTTGACTCAATGCCCAGGCATATCAAGGCCGTTATTATGGCCAGAGGTGGTTGTTCTGGGTACTGATTTCTCAGGATCTATGCACCCAAATTGCATGAAAGTGTAATCACATGTCAGTTCTAGTATAATATATTTGTCCAATGAATACCCGTTCATCATCTGCATTTCTTCTTGGTGTAGCAATTTTAATGGCCAGTAGAGTAGTACTGGTATTCTTCAAGTATGATATCAGTGAGTCACAATTTAAATTAGTCGATACATATAGGGTGATTTCATAAGGAAGGAGAAGGGTAAATGTATCAGTTTGAGGCAAGGAACCATGGTCTGAAATGACAGAGTTGAAAGGTATAACCGAAAATCTTTCTAATAGCTCTGACAGTATAATATGTGTGCTGCTACTGCTGTTGCTAAGTCTGTAGGGTAAGCAACTTTCAGAGTTGGTGGTATGGACCAAAACAAGACAAAAATGTCTAGTGAATGCATGCTCTAAAATGCATATCTTAACAACTATGAGTACTCATTCATCTTCAGTACTGTGAAACATATCTCTTCTGCTGTGAGCTCTTTGGTTTCCATATTTTTGGTGGCTGTAGTATGGACCACAAAATAAAATCAAAAATTCTTAAATATTGGCTCTACAATGCATACCTTAAGAGCTATAGCACTTTTGTCGGTAGAAGAGATGTGTTTCACGGTAACAAAGATCAACAACTGCTTAAGGTAGGCATTTTAGAGCCCATGTTTACTAAATGTTTTTACTACCACCTCTGAAAGTTGCCTACCCTACAGTCTTAGCAACAACAGTAATGGTACATGTATTCCGCTTTCAGAGGAATGAGAACGATCTTTGGTTATAACTTTCAACTAGACCACTGTCCCTTGCCTTAAACTGATACCTTTCTCTATCATCATGAAATCACCCTACATGTGTTGACTAATTTAAATTGTGACTCACTGATATTGTAGTCATAGGACACCCGTAATATATTTTTGTGTTTTGTGGACGGAATATTTTTACATTTCTGAAATCAGTTGCTGACCTTTACACCAGTTAAAAATCTTTTCAAGATCAACTGCATATTAGTGTATCACTTTTCAGATAGGACTTCATTATAGATAACTACATCACACTGAAAGTTTGCAACATCATCACAGAGTCATCCTGCACAAATACTTGGGTGCAACATTTTGCAGGGATCTGATGTGGAATGATCACACAGGCTCAGCTGCCAGTAAAGCAGATACTATTGAAAGCATCCTCTGCCATTTGCTTCTCAGTGATTTGCAGAGTATGGATGTAGAGATGGATGTTGCAAGTGTTATTAATCTGTTTTAGAGTGACATACATGCCTTGGAACTCTACATTTCTACTTCAAGCAATCACACCCACTGAAATTTGAACACCATTTCATATGTATCTTTCACATTTGGTTCTTCAAGAGTTAAAATGTAGCTGGATGCCACTACATTAATATTTGCCTTAAGGAAATTGGTGTGTAGCGAGCAGCACAAAGTGTGGAAAAAGAATGAAATGTTCTGTCACTGTTGAGATCTGTGGGGACAAAGAAACAGCTTGGCTGGAAAAATAGAGGTTGACACCAGACAAGAAACTCAAATCCACTGACATGGAAACTGCAAGTGCATATGAGATTATTTGGGTACGATTTAGTACCAAGTGTCAGAATAAAATTATAATTATTATAACTGGAGCCTTCTTTTGACCACACATTCACCCCCAAATATAAACGAGAAATTTAGATAAAGCTTTATCCAAACTAACATACACCTTCCCCCGTCATTAGATGAGACCTCAGTCATCGAATAATTTAATGATATAACTACAGTTTCTAAGAGCATTCTCTGAAAATGGCTTAGAGTAGATATTTTGAAGTCCCACTGATGATGGAAATATAATGGATCTAATGTTAACAAGCATAATGACCTCTTTCATGCTGTCCAAGAGGAAATTGGTATCAGTATCCATGAAGGACTTGCAGCAATAATTACTCTGAAAGTTCTATGGTCAACTAAAACAAGTAGGAAGATTTATATGTGAGTAAACAAGATAAAGAGGCGGTAGAGTCATATCTTAAGAAGGAGCTTGAAAAATTTAGCTCTAGACAGGAGAATGTAAAGGAACTCTAGCTCAAGTTCAGAACAGTAGCTGACCAAGCACTGAAGATATATATAAGATTACCTTGTAGAACACTTTGTGATGGGAAGAACGCAGTCTCTGTACAACGCAGGGACTACTGTACAATAATTGTAAAACAAAGCACAGAGTTATAGACAAAGATATGTTAAATAAATGTGTTTTTCAAAATGACAGTGTGTGAATCCTTCATTGACTACCGTATTAGACTCTTATCAACATACAAAATATCTCTCACAAAACCAGAACAAACTCTGGTCATATACGAGGGCTGTCAGGGGAATCAAATTTAGTGCCCAAACACCCATGAATGACAAATGAACTAACATTGAAGATGGCAAAACAATGGCATTGAGAAATCTCTAAAACCATTCTTATTACACAAGTTTGTTGTCAACAATCAAAAAACAGAATACAGTATTTCTGAATGTGAAGTAGGAAGAGAGAGAGAGAGAGAGAGAGAGAGAGAGAGAGAGAGAGAGAGAGAGAGAGAGAGAGAGAGAGAGAGAGAGAGAGAGAGAGTGTGTTTGTGTATGTGTGTGTTGTTTTCACATGTGTGCGAGTGTGCACATGCACACTTTTCAGGGAGGGCAAGAGGGATCGAATAACTAACTTACTAGCTGGCCCCAGGGCCTGACAAGATCCCTGTCAGATTCCATTCACAATTTGCAGCTGAGTTAGCCCCTGTCATAACTATAATATACCACAGAGCCCTCAAACAAAAAGCTTGGGCCAGTTGTTTGAAAGAAAGAACAGCTCACACTCACCTACAAGAAGGGTGGTAGAAGTTGTATACTAAGCTACCATGCAATATCGCTGACATCCATTTCTTTTTAGAATCACTGAACATATTCTGAGCTCTAACATGACAAAGTGCTTCAAGCAGAAATACTTCTTCCTTCTGAACAAGCAGGAACTTCGAAAACCTTGGACACGCAAAATGCAACTAACACTTTGAAAAACTCATGAAAAGCAGTGAAGCTCACATAATACTACATACAGAAAGCTGGTTGAAACCTGAAACTGTTAGCAGTGAGAGTTTTGGGGAAAATTTAATTGTATATCTAAAGGACAGGCAAATGGGAAATGAAAGTGGGATATTTTTCGCAGTATACAAGAGAATCCAATCCACCAAGACAGTAACTGAAGCTGCATGTGAGATTGTTTGGGCAATACTCAGTATCAGGGGTGGGCATAAAATGATTATTTGACTCTTTTATTGCCCACTGGACTCATCTCCTGATGTAACCAAAAACTTTTAGAGAAATCCTCAGGTCATTCATATGTGAGTTCCCTAATCTTACAATAATTGTTGGCGGAGACTTTAATCATCCAACAATTAGCTGGGAAAACTACAGTTTTTTTAGTGGTGGGTGTACGACATTCTGTGAAACTTTACTAAAAGCCTTCTCTGAAAAAACTACCTACAACAGATAGTTTGGAACCCCACTCATGATGGAAATATATTGGATCTAATGGCAACTAATAGACCTGACCTCTTTGAGGATGTCCACATTGAAACCAGTATCAGTGGCCATGATAGGGTTGTGGCAACGATGATTACCAAAGTACAAAGGACAGCTAAAACTAGCAGGAAGATATGTATGTTCAGTAAACTAGATTAAAAAATCGCTAGTGGCATCTCTCAATGAGGAACTTGAAACTTTCAGCACATGGCAGGAGCATGTAGAGGAACTCTGGCTCAAGTTTAAAAGAATAGTTGACCACACACTGGATACCTATGTACCCAGTAGAACAGTTCACAATGGAAAAGGAACCTCCATGGTAAGCAGTTACTGTAGAGAAACTTCTAAAGAAACAGAGATTATGGCATAATAGGTGTAAAACATAGCATAGGGTGATAGATACACATTTGGCTGTCAAGAGAGCAATGCATGATACCTTCAATGACTACTTTAATAGAATATTGTCAAGTGATCTTTTACATAACCCAAAGAAATTTTGGTTGTACGTAAAGGCTGTTAGTGGTACCAAAGTTAGTGTACGGTCCCTAGTGAGTGAGACAAGAACTGAAATTGAGGAAGCAAAGCAAAAGCTGAAATCTTTAACTCCATTTTAAATGCTCCTTTACAAAGAAAAGCACTGGAAAATTGCCTCAATTTAACCCTCGTACAACTGTAAAGATGAATGAAATAAGTATTAGTATCAGTGGTGTTGAGAAACAACTGAAATCGTTAAAATTGAACAAAGCCAGATGGAATCCCTGTCAGATACTACACTGAATTTGTGGCTGAGTTAGCCTCTCTTCTAACTACAACAAAAAACTGTGCCCATTTTCTGGAAGAAGGCACAGATTGCACTCGTTTACAAGAAGGGTAGTAGAAGTGTTCCACAAAACTACTGTCCAATATCCTTGGCATCGATTTGTTGTAGAATCTTAGAACATAGAGGTATCTTGAACAGAATGACCTCCTCAATGTCAACCAGCACAGATTTTGAAAACATCGATCATGTGAATCTTAACTTGCACTTTTCTCAAATGACATACTGAAAGCTTTGGATCAAGGCAATCACATAGATTCTGCATTTCTTGATTTCCGAAAAACGTTTGACTCAGTACCACACCTATACTTATTGTCAAAAGTATGATCATATGGGGCATCAAGTGAAATTTGTGACCGGATTGAGGACTTTTTGGTAAGGAAGATGCAACATGTTATCATGGATGGAGAGTCATCATCAGATGTAGAAGTAACTTTGGGTGTACCCCAGGGAAGAGTGTTGGGACCCTTGCTGTTCATGTTTTATTCAATAACCTTTCAGGCAATATCAATAGTAAAATCAGGCTTTTATGAGATGATGCAGTTATCTATAATGAAGTACTGTCTGAAAGAAGGTGCATAAATATTCAATCAGATCTTAATAAGATTTTAAAGTGGTACAGGGATTGGCAATTTGCTTTAAATGTTCAGAAATTAAAAATTTTGCACTTCACAAAATGAAAAATGTAGTATCCTATGATATAATATCAATGAGTCACTGTGGTAACCAGCCAACTCATACAAATTCCTGGGTGTAGCACTTTATGTGGGGATATGAAATGGAATGATCATATAGGTTCAGTCGTGGTTGATTGGTTTATTAGTAGAATACTGGGGAACTGTGATCAGTCTACAAAGGAGATTGCTTACAAATCACTTTTGCAACTGGCTGTAGAATGTTTCTCAAGTGTGTGGGACTCAAAACAGATAGGACTAACATGGGGTATTGAACATATACAGAGAAGGGCAGCATGAATTGTCACAGGTTTGTTTAATCCATGGGATAGTGTCATACAGGTATTGAAGGAACTGTGCTGGAAGACTCTTGAAGATAGACATAAACTATCCTGAGAAAATCTATTACCAAAGTTTCAAGAGTCAGCTTTAAATGATTACACTAGAACATACTATAACCCCTACGCATTGCTCGCATACGGATTGTGAGGATAAGATTAGAATAACTACTGCATGCACAGGGGCATTCAAACAATCATTCTTCCCACACTCCATACATTAATCTACTAGGAAGAAACCCTAATAGCTGGTACAATGCACCTCATGGTGGTTTGTAGAGTATAGAAGTAGATGCAGACGTAGATGTAATTTGTCCACAATTTTTGGACAACATAGCCCCAGTTTGACAGGAAGAAGGGTGATCAAAAATTAATGTATGACATTTGGAAAAATAAGTTAAAATTAAAAAGGGAGAAGATTATATGTCATGAAGACGATCGACTATGGAATGACAATGAACAGATGCAAGGCAATCAGAACTAGAAGCAAATGATAGAGAATGCACAGTCAAGAAAAAAAAAACAGTATGACAATTTGCAAAATTTTTAAGAGAGTGGAAGAGAGAAGAACTAAATAGAATGGTAGACATTTGATGAGAGTGAAAACGTATAAGTTAAAAATACGCAGAGAATGAGAGAAGTAAAATTTCATCCCACCATAGATTGGTTTTCCTCCCATTATTTATAGCCTTGAATGACTTTTATACTAAATTTTTCATTATTCTCATATCTCCTTACCTTTTTGTCTGTATTGCTGGATGGAAGAATATCTGGTTCCAAAAATGAGTTATTTTGTCACTATCTGTGAGCATCTGCCTTCTTGCTGTTTAATAAATACAATCGTCTGACAGTGTGCAGAAACATATCTGACAAGAAAAGCACAGTGCATAGTAGGAAGGCTTATTCTTAAAATTTTATGATGCATATTACTTGATCCCAAATACGTCTTTCTCACATAATGATTACAGCAGTAAAATTAAAGAAGTTTCAGTTTCTATCGAGGTAGTCCAACAGTTTTTCTTAGTGCACCAATTACTAATGGAATAGCTAGGGTTAAACTGATGTAACCTGCACAACACATCATATAATTGTTTTTTCGATACAACTATAAACTAAGAATTGATTGTATCAGAAATCCAAAATAACCATGGCAGGAGGAAGGATAAATGGAACAGAAGAAAGCCTGCATAGTGCCACTGTCAAAAAATGGTTCAAATGGCTCTGAGCACTATGGGACTCAACTGCTGAGGTCATTAGTCCCCTAGAACTTAGAACTAGTTAAACCTAACTAACCTAAGGACATCACAAACATCTATGCCCGAGGCAGGATTCGAACCTGCGACCGTAGCGGTCTTGCGGTTCCAGACTGCAGCGCCTTTAACCGCACGGCCACTTCGGCCGGCGCCACTGTCATTCAAGGTTCTATTAATCTCAAAGTTTTCAGAACATTGCCCCAAACATTTGCTTCATAATTTTTTTTATTTCTCCATATACAAAACTACTGGCCAGAATGGAAACAATAGATCAGTGCACTGGAGGTTTGTCCAGAGCTGACATAATTTTATAGTCCTAAAACATTTCAGACTGCAAGTTTTATATTATTTTCTTGTAGTACAATATTACAAAAAGAAGCAATCAAACAATGGGGACTCCAGAATGGAATACCAACAATTTTGGAAAAAATATAGACTATTCCCTAATATTATAAAAAGGATAGATTCTGTCACCATGTAATGAAGATGTTGAGTCACAGACAGGCACAAAAAAAGGACTGCTATACATTTAAGCTTTCAGTCAAAAGGCCTAAAGTAAAAGATACACGCATATTTACAGAAGCATAACTCATACACACATGACCACTGTCTCTGGCCTTGGCACAGTGCAATCTAGCTTCAGCAGCCAATGACAGTAGTCATATGTGTGAGAGTTCTGTTTGTGTGAATGTGTGTATTTTCTACTTTAGAAGAAGGCTTTTCAGCTGAAAGCAGTCTTTTTCTGTGCCTATCTGCAACTCACCATCTACTCTATAAGGTGAGTACCAGCCTATCCTTTTCACAATATTGTCATTACTCCATCCTGGATTTTCCATGGTTTCATGCAGTATGGCTATTCTTTTCATTTGACTTGTAGTTAAAACAAACATTTATCTATTGGTAGTGCATCTGTATATTACAAAATAAAAAAAAATAAAAAAACATAAAAGGGTATCACATCCTGAACTGTAAACTCAAATAATTCCTTGCAACAAGTGAATAAGGATTTTGTACCTAGTAATAAAAAATTAAATTTTTACTCCATTCCCATCCTGGCCTGCCTGGCCTTGCTCTGGGTCTCAAGAAGTTTTGTCTCTTAAGTTGAAACAGCTTTGTTCCTGTTATGTCTTTCCTTACACTTACTGGAAAACAAAAAAAATCTGCACTTGAAAGCCAGCATTTATTTTTCCTTTGCAGTGTTTTTCATATGTGTCTCTTCTTGACACTTATGTAAGTTTACTACTTACAGCAAAAATCATATACAAAAAGAACCACCTATAGTTGTGCTTCTCATGCACAGAGAGTGCTTTGGATCAGGGCAACTAAGTCAGTTCCATACTATCTCCTGATGATTGCATCAGTTGTTACTCAAAAAGAGGAAATATGAAAAATAAATATTTGGAGAAGAAGTGAAATGTGTTCAGGTAAACATGCTGTAAACATCCACACTAATTTTCAAATATAAGTTAAATAATTAGATGTGTAGTTAAAATAATTAGTTAATTAACACATAATGCAAACACACAGTTGAAGAGGAATGGGAATATATTTAAATACTGTGTTATACCGAAATTTCAAGCAGATGGAGATATTATTCTTAAAGAAATATTTGCAGGCAAAATAAACTGCAAGAGTTGTCAATTTCGCATCTTTTGCAGAGTAATATAAGTTTTGGTGGTTAAATTACGGCAATATAAGAATAATATTGGTTTTAATTCACAGTTAACTTGCTTAAATAAATTGGAAAGAGAGCACTTCACAAAAACTGCAAACAATGAAACAGTAGCTGGGCAAAGGATCTACATGTAGCACTTATTTTAGTGTAGAGGGGAATGAGCTCCTTACCATAAGATTATCCTACAGTACTGCTGCAGCTCCTTTAAGAAACTGTTGGCATAAAATAATCTGTCAAAATATACAAACATATGCAGATAACAGTTATCAGAAATACTGCTGAAATGTTATCTTATCTCATTTTATCACTGCCTCAATATTTGTTTTCTCAGAAAAAACTAAAGTTTTCTGCTTTCTACTGATTTATAAATAGAAATTTCTTAGAAACAGGTAAGTGAAATTACATTCCTATTGCAAGTCCTTCAGGTCTGAGTTGTCCTCCTATCAACTGAAAAACTCCATGTACCAAAAGCAAATGGACACAATTTCTATTTAATATACCTACAGTGCTATATACAGTTTGTTTTGCATATATACTCCATGTGTGAGACAAAAAATAATCATCATGGATATGTAATACATCAAGCATCAGATGAGTAAAAACAATCAGCTCGGGCATAGCACTTTTATAGATTATTGTAATTACAAATAAGCACTCCACTCATAAAGAACAAGCTTTCAAAAATATTTTTGTTTCTATTTTAATTAGTTAATTTATTTAGTGTTATTTTTTAGTTTATTCTGTCGTTTTCATTTCAAAATACATCAGTACATGCTTTCAAATTGTTTTTCTATAGTACATACTTGTCACTCATGTCTAATAAATTGCAAAATTTCCATGTGAGCTGTCTTCTGTATGGACATATTGCAACATATCATACTTCTAATTACTGAAACTTGGGTCATTTTTAAAAGTGGCTAATACCTGATAGGAGTTATTACTGGAAAGACACATATCTTGTATACTCACAGTTAAAACTACTGTCTGAAATAAGTATGGGTAAAACTATACAAAAGCAGGGGGCTAGGGACACATAACATGTGGGATTAAAGTGCTGAATATTTTTCCAGAGAGACCTCTACATAGGGCAGATAACAAGCTATAATTTTATAACCACAAGTATTGTCACTCAGATACAGTGATTCTTCTAGATATGCTGTTGTTTTAGCAAAACTTTGCAATTGCTTGAGAGGACCACCACTTAGCTGTCTTTGTATGTACTACTGTGTCTTGATGTAGGTACAAGTTATGGCACACTCAGTCAAGGTTATGGAGGTTTGTCAAAATAAAATGCTAATATACTATAAGTTTAATTTTGTCAATGCTTTAAGACCCTATGATATCTTCTGTGCCAACTGTAGTCCTACAATGTATTTCTCCTGCATTGATAATTTTATCATGAATACACTGGTATCATCACAATCACAATCATCATCATCATCATCATCATCAATTATTGCACTTAGGCCTACATAGAAAAACAAACAAACAAAAAATACAGGACAAAAGAAAAAAACAGTGAACTATACATAATTAAGAAAGGACACATCACAAAATGCACAATGAAAAAGGGTGGTCAGTCATAACAAAGGAGATACCTACTGCAGGTGGTAATCCATCATTGCCGAACTCTAGCTTCATCTTCCACTGCTGCCAGGTCCACTTATTTATGGATTGTTAATACTCGATCCCTCCATCATGTCCTTGGACGTCCCCTCAGGCATTTTCCAGCATGTTAAGAATGGAAGACTCAGTATGGGAGTGATCTAACAGCTCAAAGGATGTGCCAAACCACTGTAGTCCCTTGTGCCCTAGTGTGGCTTTCGTAAATGCTGGGACAGGTCTTCATTCATTCTTCATTCACAAATTACCTTCTATGTATTCGTACCAGGGTATATAGATCTTTCATAGTACCTTCCTCTCAATGGCACAGATTGCTTCTTCAGTTGTTATTGATATTAGCCACATTTCACAAACTAAAAAAGTACCAGCCGTACTAGTGTCATGTACAGCTGGATCTTATTCTTCTGTGACATCAATCATGACTTGAATAAACTGTTCAGGCTAAAGAATTTGCAGTTAGCAATATTTGTTGATGCACTTATTTAGTGACTTCACTTTTATTGTCAGTATGGATCCCAGGCACTTGAATTTTTAAACTTGTTCAAAGGTATGCCCATCAACAACAGTGGAAGGAATGAGAACCTGACAGTGTGATACAATGAGATATTTAGTTTTATCATCATTCACAACCATTTCAGTTTTCTTCGCATTGTGGAGAAATTGGGAAATAACAGCACATACTTAAGGCTGGCACCTACAATCACAAGATTGCCAGCAAATGCCAGGATTGCATTTGCTTTCACTAGCTCAATTTCTATGATTCACTCAGTGTCATGGCTTACTTTTTAAAAGATAAAGTTGAATATTATTGGCACCAATGGATCTCCTTGCTTAAATCATTTCGAATATTCAGTGGTAGCGATAGTAACTATCGCTATAGATGCCACCCTCCCTGTACGCTAACATTCCTAATGCCCATGCTGAACCAAACTTGCCAAGTTGATAGAGATTAGCAAGCTATAATTACTTGGATGTATTTTGATGGGATGACAAATTCCTCTTAACATTTTTCATAACATGGAACATTCAATGTTGTCATAATCTTGTCAAACATCAAGGAAGATAGGGTGTAATTCCTGAAGGTTTTGAGTAGTGACCGGATATCCTGCTGGATTTCTGGACAGAAATCTTTAGGACCACCCCAGAACCTCTCCCAGAGTCCATATCTCTACCCACTCCTACCACTCCCCGCACCCCTACCTTCTACATACTTCTTAAAGTCCATAAACCCAACCACGCAGGACACCCCATTAAGGCCAGTTACTGTGCCCCCACTGAGAGAATCTCTGCTCTCGTAGAACACCACCTTCAACCAGTTACCCGGAACCAACCCTTCTACATAATAGATACCAACCATTTCCTCCAATGAGTCTCCACAGTTCCTGTCCCTTCATCACATGGTGCCCTGCTCATTACCATAGATGCCACCTCCTTGTACGCTAACATTCCAAATGCCCATGGACTTATTGTTACTGAGCACTATCTTTCCCATCACCCAACAGATTCGAAACCAACAACCTCATTCCTAGTCACCATACCAACTATATCCTCACCCACAATTACTTCTCCTTTGAAGGCATTACCTACAAACAAATCCAGAGTACGGCTTTGCGCACCCCCATGGCACCATCCTATGCCAACTTATTCATGGGCCATCTACAGGAATCCTTCCTAAAAACCCAGAATCCTAAACCCCTCACCTGGTTCAGATTCATTGATGACATCTTTGCAATCTGGATCAAAGATGAGGACACTCCATCCACATTCCACCATTTGCTTCACCTGATCCTACTCAACCCAACAAGCCAATTTCCTAGATGTTGACCTACACCTAAAAGATGGCTACATCAGTACCTCCTTCCATATCAAACCTACTAACCACCATCAATACCCCCACTTCGACAGCTACCAACCGTCCAAACCAAGAAGTCCCTTCTGTACAGCCTAGCCACCTGTGGTCATCGCATCTGCAATGATGAGCGGTCCCTCTTGAAATATACCGAAGGTCTCACTGAAGCCTTCACAGACCGTAATTATCCTCCCAACCTTGTACAAAAACAAATCTCTTATGCCTTATCTTTCCAGTCTCCCAACACCTCCCAAAGTCCCACAGTCTGGCGCAGAGAAGCATTCCTCTCACAGCTCAGTACCACCCAGGGCTGGAGCAACAGATTACATTCTCCGCCAGGGTTTCACCTAGCTTTTGCCATGTCCTCAAATGAGAAATGTCCTACCAACTATCCTTCCCACCCCTCCCACTGTGGTATTCTGGCATCCACCATATCAACACCATATACTCGTCCATCCTTACACAACCCCTGCTCCCAACTACTTTCCACATGGCTTATACCCCTGTAATAGACCTAGACGCAAAACCTGTCCCATACATCACCCAACCACCACCTACTCCACTCTGGTCATGAACATCATCTATCCCATCAAAGGTAGGGCTACCTGTGAAACCAGTCATGTGATCTAATCTATAGGACCACTGTGCTACATTCTACATGGGCATGACAACCAACAAGCTGTCTGTCCATATGAATGGCCTCTGACAAACTGTGGCCAAGAAACAAGAGGACCATCCTGTTGCTGAAGACGCTGCCAAACATGACAGCCTTCTTTTCAATGAGTGCTTCACAGCCTGTGCCATATGGATCCTTCCCACCAACACCAGATTTTCTGAATTGCGCAGGTGGGAACTTTCCCTGCAATACATCCTATGTTCCCATAACCCTCCTGGCTTCAACCTTCATTAGTCACTGTCATCATCCATCCAGCCCCTTCTCTTTCACTATACAGTTGTCATTCCACCATCACACTCAGTCTTTTTACTTCTCTCCTTTTCTGATACTCCCCCCCCCCCCCCTCCCCACCTCTCCACCGCCCTCTGTGTAACATGCAGCACTTCACTGTCCACCACCCTCAACTATACTACCCATCCCCCTCTCCACTCTCCAACCCAGCCTCCTCCTTACCGCCCGCATCTCGTGGTCGTGCGGTAGCGTTCTCGCTTCCCACGCCCGGGTTCCCGGGTTCGATTCCCGGCGGGGTCAGGGATTTTCTCTGCCTCGTGATGGCTGGGTGTTGTGTGCTGTCCTTAGGTTAGTTAGGTTTAAGTAGTTCTAAGTTCTAGGGGACTTATGACCACAGCAGTTGAGTCCCATAGTGCTCAGAGCCATTTGAACCATTTGAACCTCCTCCTTACCCCCACCCAGTCGCTACTCCCACCACGCACTGTTGCTGCTGCTCACAGCATGTTTCAGTTACCCGAGACTGCAGTTTTGTGTGTGTGTGTCTACTGTTGCTGAAGGCCTCAATGGCCAAAAGTTTTATTTGTGACAGTCTTTTTTGTTGTGCCTATCTGCGACTCACCTTTTCCGCTGTATGGTGAGTAGTAACTTTCTTTTTCATAATACTGTAACATTCCATCCTGGATTTTCCATTGTCAAAAATAAGAATGAGATTGACATACTTTGTCTGTCTGAACACCATATAACTGTGGGGATGGAAAGTGTCAGTATATATGGTTATAATTTAGCATCTTACACTTGCAGATCTAGTGTGGATAAAGGAGGAGTTGCCATTTACACAAAACAAAACCAAAAAATATGTATATCAGAGATGAAATTAACAACTCAGGCAATATAATCAAATCAATATGGAATGTTGTTAGAAGAGAGACAGGAAAAGTAACTGCTGGGGTAGGCACCATAAATATTAAAGAGAATGAGACCATCTTAAGCAAGGTACACAAGTAGCTAATGTATTTAACAACCATTTCTTAACTGTAGGTGAAAAAATTGGTGAAGATAGTTCAAAAGAAAAAGCCAACCAGTACATGTAAGGGTCAGTTTTGAGAAATCCTTGTCAGATTAATTTTCATCTAAGAACCTCTTGTGAAATAAGAAAAATCATTAAATCTTTGAAAAATAAATGTTTGTTGGAGTAGATGACATCTCTAACAATGTATTAAAACAATGTGGAGTAGTTATACTGATGTCCTGAGTCACATCTGTAATGCATCACTAGTTCAAGATATTTTCCCAGACAGGTTAAAATATGTCACTGTCAAGCCTCTCAACAAAAAAGGAGACACCACAGATGTCAATAACTACCAGCCAGTGTCCTTGCTTACAGCATTTTCAAAAATTGTTGGGAAAGTAATCTACTCAAGAGTGGTTAGCCATCTCAACAGTAATAGGATACTCAGTAAATCACAGTTTGTATTTCAAAAATGCTGTTCGACTGAAACAGCAATATACAATTTCACTGCCCACATAATAGAGTCTTTAAACAGTAAAATGTCACCAATAAGAATTTTCTGTGAAGCAAAAAGTTTCTCTATATGGATTAAGTGATTTAAGGAAGTTTCCCACTTCATCTAACTGGGATGAAATTACATTTGGTGTTCCACAGGGTTTGATCATGGGTCCCCTTCTGTTCTTGATGCATGTGAATGACCTCCTTTTTTATCTGACACAAGAAGCTAACTGACACTGTTTCCTGATGATACAAGCATCATTATCAATCCACTAAAAGAAACTCCAACAGAAAATGATACAAATAATGTCTTTGGAAAAGTTATTGATTGGTTTTCTGTGAATAGGCTTGTTCTGAACTTTGAAGATACACAGTACATCCAGTTTTCTACAGGATAGTTTACATCTATCTTCAAAAGTCTTCCAGTTCAGTTCCTTTAACAGTATCTCTGTGACACTCTCCCATGGATTTAACAAACCTGTGACCATTTGTGCTGCCCTTCTCTGTATATGTTTAGTGTCCCCTGTTAGTCCTATCTGGTATGGATCCCACACACTTGAACAATATTCCACAACCAGACACACAAGTGATTTGTAGGGAATCTCCTTTGTAGACTGATTGCACTTCCCCAGTATTCTACCAATAAACTGAAGTCTAGCACCTGCTTTACCCACGACTGAACCCATGTGATCATTCCATTTCATATCCCTACAAAGTATTACACTCAAGTACTTGTATGAGTTGGCTGATTCCAACAATGACTCACTGATATTATAGTCAAAGGGTGCTATGTCTTTTCATTTCTGAAGTGCAAAATTTTACATGTGCATGTACATGATGGTAATTAAAAATTATAAGTCTGAGTACCAATCAAAACCAATGTCTCTCAAGGAAAGTATTGATAGGCTATTAAAATCAGATTGTAAATGCTTTCGCAGTTAATTTATTAGTGTAAAACATTCATCTAGAATCCAAGGAAAGGAATCCACAATTTACAAAAGTCAACATTAAAACACAGCAAGACAAACCTTTATATGCCTTAAAGAAATGAGTATCTTTTATAAAGAAGTAACACAAATGAATAAGACAATACTAAATTACTAGTATTTTTCTCAAAAGTTACAATATATCAATTTGCAGTTTATGTTATGTTTAACTATGGCATATTAACAAATTATAGTTTCCTTATAAGTAAGAAAGAAAAGAGTACACCTTAGCAGACATAATACCTAAGCTTTCCAAGGCACAATAGTTTTGTGTCATAGCAAATGTCTTACTTTAATGTTATGATGCAGAGGTACAGTACTTGGATGAAGCAAAGATTATATCAGAAACGCAATGCAGACCGTTTTGTACAGTTACTGCGAAATTTCGTGGACACTTTTCAGTCTGAATACATGAGACTATTCTTATACCCTGAGTAACATGAAATCAATGAAGGGAATAAAGGAAGAATGGTTCTTGACAAAATGAAATAATGAACTGGAGAACTAAAATTTTACTCCTACTTGAAAACTGCTGACAGATGACAATTTTGAGAGAGCATCATCTGCTAAAAGAATGTAAATGCAAATATGCAAGTGATATAAAACCAATTTGTAGAGGTACAATTTCCCAGCAGGTGGTTCAGACACACTGTTTTACAGTTGTATTATCCAACACACAGACTGCCTGCTACACTTGTGCCCGTTAGGCTACCCGTATAAGAAGGAAGTGACAAGGCCATGCTGGTTGGTAATAGAAAAATATTAACTGACTGTGCTGGCCAGAAGGGTTTCTTGATATACTTGGGGGTACCCAAAAAACAGACTAGTGGAGCTTGTGTAGAATGTATTTCTGCCACTAGGTGTGTATAGCGCAACTCATTGCCAGTTCAGTGCCCCCATGTTGTCAACCTCGCTTGTTCTGTTCACCTGCAGTGATTGTTTTTGCTAACACTGTTTCATTCTTGTTTCATTTTTTATAATGGCAAGTTTAAGTGAACAACACGCAGCTGTGAAATTTTTTTTCTACTCGGTCAAAATGCTGCTGAAACTGTTTTATTGTAGGAAACAGCTTACCAAAATGAGGCTACTGAAAACTCAAGTGTAAAAGTGGTTGCTCAATTTATAAATGGCAACATGTTGATTGATGACAAACCTCATTCTGGATGTCCGTCAACTGCCCAAATCACCAGAAACATTAAAAAAGTTCAAGAGCTTGTGCTCACAGACCATCGACAGACAATTGACCAACTGTCAGAGATTAGTGGGCTATTTCGGAGGTCGGTTCAGCCCATTTTAATGGAAGATTTGGGAATGAAAAAGGTCGCTGCCAAGTTAATTCCTTAGATTCTGACTGGCAATCAAAACAAATGTAGAGCTGAAACATGTCATGCTTGGAAACAACAGCTTGAAACTGATTCAGATTTTCTGTCAAAGGTCATTACTGGTAATGAGTCATGGTGTTATGGTTCATCAAAAAAGACCCCATATGCACGTTACTCGCCTTACCTGGCCCTGTGCGACTTTTTCTTATTTCCACACATTAAAAGGGGATGGGAGGACACCAATTTGCTAACACTGAAGAAGTCAAGAAAAAACCAGAGAGGAGCTGCCAGCCATTTCTAAAGATTACTACAAAAATGTTTTGGATAGAGGAAGGATCGGTAGGACAAATGTATTAGTTGTAATGGAGAGGAGTATTTTGAAGGGGAGAAGGTTGTTTCGTAAGTAATTTGAAAATATATAACTTGTAAAAACTAGTTCCTATTTTTTTCATTTTTTAGGTGGGGGGAGGGGGGGGGGGTAACCCTTGTATGAGTTATAATCACTGAATCTGCATGGGAACAATGCTTAGTATGTGAAAACATATCATAACCCAAGATTTATAAAATACACAATAAAAATAAACTACTAATAATGGCATCTGTTTCACCAGTCACAGCACTGAGGCTACTGCTTAAATTGCTAACTTTCTAATGGTCTGCAGACTTTCTCTCTAAAAGTCCATCAATGCAACTAGAGCTGATGGCACCTGTGAGTGTCCATGTTGTCCTTATCTAAATCACTTTTCATTTTTAAAACCACCACCATATTTCATACACTGCCAAATTGTTTACACTCCTGTATGTATTGATTACACATCTTCTGCGAAACCTTCATTAACTTCCTTTAGTTTTTGATACCTCCTCTTGTCACAATACTTCATGGAAAAAGCATTACAGAGCAGATACAAGCAGAAGGAAAGAAGGCTAAGGTATAACAGGTTGAAGATGATGAGATCATTAGAGATGGGATACAAGCTAAGATGGAACAATGGAATCATGCAGAACTTACAGCTAGATGGTAAGATGGGAATTTGACTCCACTCCTCCAAAATTTGAGTTCAGTGTACTGATAAATGGACAGTCTCGGGACACACACACACACACACACACACACACACACACACACACACATACACACACACACAAAGCTAATAATGAAGCAGTAAAAAGGAAATAAAGACAAACCATAACCACATGCCTAAATAGTGTTACACTGCCAAAGGCCAAATAAAATTAAAAAAATAAATAAATCATGACCAAATGAAAAGAAAATCACATCTTTCACTATCACTATCATCTTTGGTATTAACTGTCACATTCACATTTAATATATGAAAAGTTCAGAGTACAGTATGCATTAAGAATTAACTTCCTGTTTAGACACTGCCTGGATAGTACACTCCCCAAGTTGTCTTACAGAATATAACAGTTCATCTGTATTTGAGTCCAAAGTTTCTGCTGCACTGACTGTTGAGTCAGTATGTTTCTGCTGTCCAAATGAAAGTGATGATAAATAGCTGGTATCTCCAAATGGAAGTGATGACTCTCCCCTTCCTACTTCTCGCAGTTCATCTTCTGTTACTGCATTATTTGCACCACTGGAAACCTGAAAAATAAGTCAGTGTCAGTCTTCACAGAAAGTGACTCACGTTACTACAGTCATTTTCATAATCTAAACACAAATAAAGGTAGCAAACAAGCAAAAGAAGAAACAATGAATCATAGATAAATGGTAATACCAAAAGTACACTAAGTCACAAAATCTGATGGAAAAATTAATATGAAATGATGAAAATATGGAAACAAATCCTATAACAAGTGGCAGAACAGGGAAAAGATGTAAATAGGGACTCAAATACAAGTATAATGATTTCTTTCAAAAAGAAAAGATTCTGCTCCCAAAAACCACAGAAAGTGCTAAGAAGATCAATTGTGTGTTACATCACCGCCTTTCTACACTCATAATGTGTCTCAAATCTAGCTCCCATTTAATCTGCCTAGATTCCTCCAAGATATTCAACACAGTATCACACAGTCACCTGATTACTTCATCTACATCTACATCTATACTCGGCAAACCACTGTGAAGTATATGGCATGCAGTACATCCCAGTGTACCAGTTATTGGGGTCTTTTTCGTGTTCCATTACTTGGAGTAACTTCCTAAGTTTTTGTGAAGACATGAAGAATTCCTGATGTTTAGGAAATAGGGCAACCAGAGTTTGTCAGAAATAGAGGTAATGCATCAGTCTATAAATCAGGGTAAAAATTCAAATTTATCACTGCTAATTCTATTGCTCATGGCTAAGTATTACTGAAACTTGGGTGATCTAAATATAATTTCCATAACATGTAGTGAGTAGTGAGTTCTGTTAAAAATGAAGAAGTACAAAAGGTGTGTACTTGTGATGCAGTTCAAAAGTATGTTGTTGTGATTATAAAAGACCTGTTTACATGATAGGAATGGTTTGTTGAAAAGTTCAAGGAACAGTTGGAACAACATGCTTCCCTGAAATGAAAGCCTGTTTCTTCACTATAAGAACTAGCATATGAAAGACGCTAAAAACAATTCTCCTGTCTTTGTAGCATATTCTAGGTGGGAACTATAACCTGATTATACTTCCTTTCATGATTGATTCAGAAAACAAATTGCCTCCTGACAGACACCAAACAGTAACTGAACAGGAATGTCTGAATCACTATACAGTTGTTGAAGTGAGGTAGAAACCATTCAAAACATGGCCCATCTTTCACTTTTGAGAAATAACTAAATAAACAAGGAAAATTAAGTACTAACTCATCAAAGTCATAACATGGAAGGATCTGAAACATATGGCTCTGAGTCAGTGATATCTACCAGCTGGGAACATTTATGTTGAGATATCTCTGGGATAAGACACTATCCCAAGAGAACACTGAACAGGCAATGTGTCTTCAATATAATTCTTTGCATAGTTAAAACTGTTATGAAACACTCTAGTTCCAACAACTGCTCCAACAACTTCCTCATCTTCAGCAATGTCTTCAGTCACTCTCTATCTTTAGAAAGGGTGGGAATGATTGTGAGTAGGCTGTCTCTCATTTCCAAGCACATTGCTAGATAAAAATATAGCAAAGTATATGGTTTGCCTGTTACATCCTGGGATGGTATTGGGTGATGAGGGGTGTTTCTTTGCACCTGGTTCTGCCAAGGGGAGGGAGGATTATGGAAGCTTGAAGATGTGGTGTGAGAAATCAGTTTATAGGCTAGATTTGAGGGATAGTACCTGTTTCTGAAGGACTTAGTGAGACCTACAACATATTGAGCAAGGCAATTCTCATCATCACAGATGTGTTGCCTATGGGTGTGGCAAGACTTTATGGGGGTGATTTTTTGGTGTGAAACAGATGACAGCTGTCAAAATGCCCATAGTAATGATCGTTAGTGGACTTGACATGAGCAGAAGTATGGGTGGAGCCACCCACTTCTCAGTGTCCCCTTCCTCTGTTCTTTCATCTCAGCCCAACCCACTCGCTGACAGCATCATCATCATCATCATCATTCACTGCATGTTTTTAGTGGTTAAAGTGCCCTTGTGTCACACTTCTATTTCGGGCAATTGCTGGCTCTCCCTCCTGCATTCCTATCACATACATCTGCTGCCTCCATCCAAACTGTCGGCCAACCTTCCTCAACTTCCCTGACCTTCCATCCAATTTCGTACCTCTCTTCACTCCTTACACTTGGTTACCTACCAAACTCCCATCCTAGCATCGTGTATTTGGCTGACGTAATATCTCTCTCTCTCTCTCTCTCTCTCTGTGTGTGTGTGTGTGTGTGTGTGTGTGTAAAGGGGGGGGCAGGAGGGGGGCTAGATGTGTGGATGGGTGAGTGTGATTGGGTGGGAGAATGGGTGTGTGTGTGATTGTGAATGTGGGTGTGGCTGTGGGTGGGTGGGTGTGCATGGATGGATGGATGGATGGATGGATGGATGGATGGATGGGCGTATGCATGCACACATGCTCATGTGTATGTGTGCATTGGTACTCTAGCTCAAAAAAGAAATCATCCAAAAGTTAGTGAAGCTCTCAGTCTTCTCTGATGCCTTGCATGCCTGTCAAAGACTCAATGCCTCTACTATTCAGTGAGTTGTTACCTTTACTCCTAAATTATTTACAACACAGACAAAATTTCATTTATACACAGAGAGAAAAGAGTACGGATCAAGGACAGAATGCCAGATTGGATACGTTTCCATGATAACTTCTCTAATCTTACAGATGACGCAATGCTATTTCTTTTAAGGTAGTATTGCATTACTTTAGAAATTTAATTATTTCATTTTCATAAGTAATATATCAGAGTCAACAGCAAATCATACCAGCCTAACTTTTAAACCTTTTTTTTCAGTCAGTTTTGTACCCTCTCTGTGCCTCTACCCTAGGGAGAAGCCAATCTCATCAACCTCTCAGTATAGTCATGAACTTTGGCACTTGTCTTTTCAGGCATCTTGTTTCCCTTCATATTCACTGTGGTTTGAAATGATAAATTTTAGTTTAACACAACATTCTAAACTTATCAATTGATTTTGGGCTAGATTTTATGAGGTACAGATACCTCAAAAGTCACTAAAACTTGAGCATAACTAACGCCTTTTTTGACATAGTGGTCATTATCATAATTACACTTTGGCTCAGTATTATAACACTAAGTTCCACATTCTTGTCTGAGACTATCATCTTAATTTACGTTGTTGACATAAACTCAAAGTTCAGTTGTGTTGCCAGTGTCAACAAATTTCTCAAACCTGTGTACAAAACACAATACACTAAATGTGGATATTCATTTAAAAACCTATATCATTTCATCAATTGCTAACTATATATGAATGATGAAGAACTTTGAAGCTCGGGTCCAGAGCAGCTTTTACGTGTATGTTGTAAAGGTTATTTTTAACATTTTAATGTCAACCTAAGGTGCATGTATTTATTTTCTTTTATTTACTCAAACTTTTTTGCTGAACCAGTTTTGCACATTATTGCCAATCATATTCAGCTAGACCATATATAGTCAATGGGTATTAAAATACATCATCTAAATAGTCTCTTATTATAACCTGTTATATACAGCTTCTAGTATGCTGATATGGCAAACAATGACGAGTAAAATATGGTCAGTAAATTGTGTTCAAAACAACTGTGTAAATGCGAGTATCTTGTGTGTAAAGTGCAAAAAGTTGTGTCAAAAAGGTGTAAGTGCTTGCAATGCATGCGTACTTAAACTAAAAAACATAAGTCCAATTGCTACAAGATTGGAAACAAAGCAGGGTTGTATCAGTAATAAAAAAGTATCACACAACATTGTGGAATTACAGCATGAGATTTCAAGAAAAAACGAAATTATAGGGGTGCCTAAAAAAGAAAACTGTGGCCTTTTGAAGGAACTCAAAATGCTGGAATCTAAAGTTAGTGTACTTGAACTTGTTATCCACAAAAATGAATACAATGAACAGTGCAAAGTTCCACACAAAATGAAGAATGAAATAGCAATCAAACACTGTAAACACTCCAGTGAAAATCTACAGTTTGTAGAAGTTGCCTATCTGATAAAAATTCGAAAAGTCAACAAAGCTCAGCTGGTGAGGGCGATAAAAGTACAAAAAACAAATTGGAAAAGACAAATGGAGGTATGAAACAGAAAATTCTTCTGTTAGCAGACAGTCATAGGTGGCATTGTGAGAGACTCTTTAAAAAAAAAAAAAAAAAAAAAATATATATATATATATATATACAGCCCAACTCTCATACGTTTTCATTGAAAAAACCAAATGCACCATTTAGAGAAGTCATGAATAATGTGGAAGGCAAGATCACAAATATCACAAAAGATGACTATTTGATCATCATGGGTGGAGCAAATGATACAAAAAACACGATTCAGGACTTCACAGAGAGTGTTGCTGGTCTATTACAAAAAACAAAACATATTAAAGTCATACTCTGTACAATTTCTTAGAAATTTGATGAGTTACACTGTAACAACAAACTATATCAAATCAACAACTGTTTGCTAAATGCGACTCTAAAGCACAGTCATGCCAACACTGTAAATGTGAACACATTCCTGAGATGAAGTGATTGTGTAAAACACGGTTTGTGTGTGGTGATGAAGGGAAAAGAAAAGCTGTGTTGACATATACAATTGGAAACAAAGTCTAACTATAGCCAGCCACCACAGATAAAACCAGTCACAGAAGAACATAAACTCCAACAACCAAGTGCAATAAATCAAATGAAATATGCATACATAAAACCCAAACAAGATATGAAACCAGCACTAACATTAGAATTAGCTGCTGAAGAAGAAATGAAAATATCCCCAACGTCAGCATCAACTACTGGAGGAAGACACAGGGACACCTAAACAAAATGTGTGTGTTTTTTTATGGAAAAACACTCAGCTAAAAAGATCAGACTCAAGGAAGAAGAAACCACAATCCTCCAGACATTCACTCCCAGAAAAGAAGAAAGAGACACCATCATTTGTACAGAAGAACCTCCCATTGCTTGGCAACCCAGAGGAAGATTGAAGACAGCCTGCATAAAGTATGAGAACTTTACTGCACATCAGAAGAAGGAGGATGCCAACTCAGCATCACATTCATCCAGGATTCATAAAATGGAGCAGTAGAAGCAAGTAGGCCCCAAATTTCAGGAACCTGTAGTGTTTCACCAAAATGTGCAGTCCCTAACAAATAAACTTGATGAATTTCAAGTACTACGAGAGAATGAACTTAAAGATGTTTCAATCCTGTGTATAACTGAACAGTGGCTGCAGAAAGACACACTGAAAATAGTATATCTTCCAGACATCACACTAGGTAGTTGTTTCTGCAGGAAAGCAAAAGGTTGTGGCGGCAACTGTATCTACATTATAAGTGATATCAAATTTGTGTCCATTCAGTTCCTGGAAGATATTCCCAGAGAAAGAAATATGGAAATATCAGGTATTGAACTGTTAAATGAAAATATGGCCATAATCTGTTTGTACAGGGGCTCCGA